>NC_080423.1:94883190-95013352 GCF_029873635.1 Malania oleifera | reverse complement strand
TCCTCTCCTCTTCCCTCCCCCGCTTCGGGTACTGTCTATAGTTCATTCTTAGAATCTTATGGTTTTTTTAAAAAATTATTTTTTTATAATGTCTTTTCTAACAATTTTCTCTTTGCTTGAATAATTATTGCCAACTTCCTTGACAAGGACAACTAATCAATTCACGGTGGCAATCTTCGAGGCTTGAAGTATTCCCTCAATGTTCCGATTTAAACCAATTAGAGCAACTTTGTCTTGCATCCAATTGATGTCAGACAAATGTTTTTTCCCTTTACTGTTATGAAAAAATTGACCATGTTCCCATATCTGAGTCTGTCTAGGTTGAAAATGATAGATGAGTTCGATTGAACGGGCCTCGTCATTGAAGAAGTTACATATTACCACAATGGATGGGGTGGACCCTGGCATAGTTCTGAAGAGTTCGGAACCTTCCAGGTCAATGCTTTTAGCCTCTCCCTCTTTTAAATGATCAACTGTGAATTGTCTATAAAATGTGAGAGATGAAGCTGAACTCTAGTAGCTAACAGTGGAAATGTTATGTATTTTTATTTAGTTACAGTCGGAGGTTAGATTTGATAGTGGTTTTTTTAGAATATTTCAAACAGTGCACTTTTTGCTTGGATGGTTTGATGGTGTGGCGAGGGATGTTTTTGATTGCAAGAGATCTGAGGTTAAGTATTATGGAACCGCCCCACTTGAAAAGTATGTTGATTTGCCAAAAGTGTTATAACTTTAAGTTCCTTTGAAGGCCACATCTTCAATTGCAAGAGGAAGAGGAGGTTAAAAAAATACAACGAATACACTAGTTAGGGGGAAATAATGAATCTAACTCTGGGGTTGGAATAAGTAAATAAAAAATGCAGCACAAAAAAGGAATATATCTGTTACATCATTTTTGACTGAGGAGTTGGGAAGGTTGGTTTTGTACTTCAGTAGGAATGCATGGGGTGGTGGCTGGCATGGTGGGGTCATAATGCTACTTTAGGGGCTCACGATGCAGGGACAAAGAGAAGGATTTTATTGGATGCCCATTACCAGTCTTTGTTCTGGGATGGAGGCTGCGGGATGCTAGAGCTTTCAAAGGAATGAAATTTTCATTATAAAAGATAAAAAGGGAATTGGATAGCATTGTTTTAAAACTCTTGGATATAATTGCTCATATTGTGAAATACATATGGATTAGCTGATAGTTTGTGTTAACTCATTAGTTTTTTTGTTTCCTGTCGTACTGATAGTTGTTTACTTCCTTGTCATGGGGTGATATCCCCTTGGAGTACATAATGGGCATCTTAGGCGTCCTAGGAAGGACTGGTTCTATATAAATCAGGGCTGTGGACCTCTTCACCATTCTCCTGATTCTTGATCAATAATCAGGTTGTACTAAAATATGAAAAAAACTCTTAGGGCTTGTATTTGCTTGAATATATGCACACAAAAAGGGAAAACCAACGGAAAAAGTTCAAAGCCAAGGAATCCTCATAACTAGATTCACCTTGTTTATCACATCCTCCTTGACAGGTTCACTTTTATGGTCACTAAGTCATCAACCTAACAAAGGTTGTCTCTTCACTAGTTTCTTTATTTCTCTTCCAAATTGTCAAAAAATTGGGCAAGGCATTCTGCTCCAATGTTCTGACCATTCGTCTTCCATATAATTGGGTAATGTCAAAGACAAAATCAGATCAAAAAGGAAATATGTATCACCTTCATAAGCATGGAAGACAAATGTTCTAAGCATCCATAGCATGAAGGATTGTACAGTAAATCTTCTGCAGTTCTGCCAGATACTGCACAAAATCAAAGTTATTCAACGAAGCAGTTGCTGTCAATTTCTTGTCTCTGCAGTCGTGTTCCGTCCACTGCTTTCAAAATGGAGTAAATTAAAAGAATCTATAGTGGTGATGGATGGCTAACATTGAGATTTTCTTGGGATGTGTTTTTCTTTCTTTTTCTGGACATGTGTTTTTTGGCCTCGCTCTCTCGCTCTATATCTCCCCCTTGGTGGTGTGTGGTAAGTTATTTTCTATTTTAAAAAGTAACCAATAAGTCAGATTTCTCCTCATGCACGAATTGTTTGTCTTGGGAGCTTGAAACCAATTACGTTGGTATAGAATATTGTTTGAATTTTAATTTCCGTTCAGTTGTTAGAGAAATTGAAGTTAAATATCTAAATCCTTCTTACAATGCCTTTGCAGTGAATAGAGGAGCACATCGCCCTATCATGAATCTTCATGAAAGAAGCTTTAAGCGTTTGGCTTGCCGTTATGTAGATGAGGTGATAATTGGTGCTCCATGGGAAGTGTCTAAAGACACGGTGAGTAGGTTGGGTAATTTTTTTTTTTGTAATTGATTTATGCTTTCATGTTGCTATTTTGTACTTCTGATCAAGGTTCTAGATGTCAATGTAAGCAGATTTGTTGATATCCCAAAATGTAAATGGATAGACATGAATGTTGTCAATATTATCAATACACCTAGGACGTCACATAACAATGGGAGCCATTTTTAGGTGGCATGAAAAGCTTGTTGGTGCACATACACCATTGAAATTCAAATGCAATAAGCATATGTGGTTTTATTTTTAAAATTATTTATTATTTTTACCCTTGGGGAAAAATAAACAATTTCCATTTGACTGCTACTTTCATGATTTGTTTTTTGGCAAGAATTTAGTTTGTTGAGGAGCTGGAGTTTGTTTAGTAGAATTTTAACCACAAGCACTGTAGAATGGTGTCATTTTTCGTTAACTTTATTAATGTGCCATCTTTTAAATTTTTTTAGTCCAGTTATGTTATATGGATTAGAATATTAAGTTTTTAAAATGAAAATGTTAAGACGAATGAGTGTATTAATTATTAAATAAGAAATGAAATAAAAATATCCATAGAAAATTAGGAGTAATGCAGTTTTCATCACTGCTGAAATTGCTGATTCCAGTTCTAAGGTGAGTAGAAGAGGGGTTTGTAAGCTTGACTTTGAAAGGGCCTTTGGTTTCTGTTGAGTTTCTTCCCTACATCCTTAAAAAAATGGCTTTTTTGGGGACTTCTGGTGCACATAGATTGAGAAATGCATCACCACCTTCCCATTCTCATTAATGGCTGCCCTTCGGGTTCTTCCACTCTTCCAGGTGCTTGTGACAAGGTGATTCCCTTCTCCTTTGGTATTTATTATGGTAATCGGCATTTTGAGCCTTCTGCTGCTGAAAGCCACAGAGATCTTCTTTAGGGGCCTTAGTGTTGGAAGAAACAGTTGGGAAATGGGAGTAGTATTTCTTCTCCTATTTGCAGACCATAATATTTTGCGAGGCAGAAAACTCAATAATTTCCCAAGTGATGTATCCCTGTTTGAACGAAAATTTCAGGATTGAAGGTCAGCTGGGAAAAATGAGCTTATCCCCATTGGTGATGAGACAATATGACACCTTTGTATTTGGTTATTTTGGGCAGCAAGTTGGAGACCTTTCCTTTGAATCATTTAGGGCTCCTGTACCCATCATTGGGAGATATGAGATAAAACTGGTTGAAAGCAAAATGCTCTTTCAAAAGGAGGTAGACCATAATCAAGAGTATTCTCTTAAATCCTGGTATAATGTATGACCCTATTCCTTATCCATGCCTGGTGGCTAAAAGATTAGAAGATATTCACAAAGATCCTTTGGGGAACATGAGTGAGGAGTTCAAGGTATCACTCAATTAAATGTGGGGTTGTCAAGCAACCTATTCAAACTGGTTGGCCTAGGTCTCAAATGTCTGAATGTTCAACAAAATCCTCCTCAGAAAATGGCTTTGGAGATTCACGAATGAAAAAATCCTTATCGGAGAAAGATCATTGCTTCAAAATATGGCTTTGATCACAAGGATGGACGATTGAAAGTCCTTTTCTCTTTTATCCACTTTGATGAGGGGAAATGGGATTTTATTTCATTTGGCACTGACAAATGGTGCAGGGCCTGCTGGCTTACTCTACTCTACTCAGCACTATTTTCCTAACATTTTTAGTTGGCCTGTGAGAAAGTTGCAGTGGTAAGTACAATATGAACTTCCAGACATTATCTGGGTGTTTTCTTTTTGTCAGAATGCCCGTGATGGGGAACTTGACTGCATAAAATTTTGGCTGCTTAGAATTCCGTTGAATTGCCTCAAATGGCGTCCAAGTGGTCCCCTTGACAAAAATGGCAGCTTTTCAGCTCATTCTACAGAAAGCTGAATAAACTTTCTGAAATCAGAAGCAATTTCATATGGAGATCTCTAATGCCTTGCAAAGATGGCTTGTGGAAAATATTCTTCCTGTTGGGGGATATCTTTAGCTAACTTCGTTTTCTTTTTTTCCTTTGTTTTTTTTTTTTTTTAGGGGGGGGGGGGGGGGGGGGGGGGGGGGGGGGGGGGGGGGGGGGGGGGGGGGGGGGGGGGGGGGGGGGGGCGGTGGGGGATTGAAGTAGATGCTGAATCTGTTGATCATATATTCCTTCACTGCTCTTGGACTAGAGATCTACAGAATCTTGGCACTGAACGGGTGAGCCAGTTATGGGTTATTGCCATGACAGTGGAACATGAGATTTGGGCCTGGAGAGGCATTTGGCCAAGTAAAGAAAGAAAAAGGCCTCAACTCTGGTCCCTCACTATTTTTTGAATTGTTCCTAGAAGATGACTCACTCGAAAAATGAGCAGCTCGGAAGCTATCCCAAGTATAGGAGTTCTGTCGTGTAATATTAAGCCCAAGGGCTAGATCGTCTCCTCAGGGAATGCGTTTTAATCTCAAATTTTACGTTCTTCCAATCGAAATTAAAAAGGTACTGAACTCAGTTCAGATTCGGGATTTTCAAAATTGTGGAGACCTAATTTAACAAATTAAATACACACGCAAATTAAAGTCCTAAAACTAGCACGCACTAAATTAAATAACAATAACGGAAATCCTAGTCTACTTAAGGAAACACTGAAACACGCTTAATTAAAGATGACAACTTTGAATAAGGAATTATAACACGCAGGAATGGAAACTCAATCAAACATACACACGCGCGGAATAAAAATCAAATCTTTAACATGAACTAAAAATTACGAACCAAAATCACAATTTAAATGCAGACTAAAAACTGAACTTTTATTACGAACCAAGAACTCGAAACAAAGTTTAACTATCAATTGACTTAAATGAAAATAAAACACAATAAAAACATAAATAAAAGGAACTAAAGGAATGATAAATAAATAAAAGGAGTTAAATTAAATCCATCCAATCTAATAATAACATTAATTAAAAAACATAAAATACAAGATTAACTCCACTAAAAAAATTAAAATAACTTAACACCCATTCAAACAATCTTTCAAAATTCTAACAAACAACTAAAGGAGAGAAGAAATATATTGTTGCAATTGAAAACAAAAGAAAGAAAAGAAAAGAATAAAGAAGAAAGAGAGAGAGAGAGGGGCAGCCATGGCAGCAGATGCAGCTGCTGTGTGTGAGTTTGGAGCTGCTGTGTTGCTACTCTGCTGGAGGAGAGCTGGAGCAGGGGAAGCTGGTGCACGGGCTGCTGCTGTGGGTGCTGGTATGGGGCTGCTGCTATGGGTGCTGGTATGGGGTTGCTGCTATGGCAGCAGCAGAGTGCTCGGCTGGTATTGCTGCTGTGCCGTGAAGCTGCTGCGGCTGTAATGGTGTTTGTTGCGGGGAGTTGCAGAGGGAAGAGGAAGCTGAGTGAGAGAGAGGCTGAAAAACAGAGAGGTTAGAGAAAGAAGAAAAGTAGAGGAAGATAAGGTGAAGGAAAGAAATAACTGAGATGCAGAGAGAAGGAAAGATTGAAAAAGAAGAAGAACAAAAACATGAAAGAAATAAAAGAAAGAAGGGAAAGGAAGAAGAGAAGGGAGAGGGGGAGCCCTCGTGGGCTGCTGTGTGTGGGGAAGAAACAGAGGAATAAAAAGGGGAAATTGGGTGCCCTAGGATCCGTGAAGCCACGACCCGACCCGTTCAGAAAGGGTTGACCCGTATTGTTATATTTTCTTAATTTTTTTCATTCTCTGTTCATCGCAAATCTGACTCTTCTGGAGCCCGTATCTCATAAAACTCAAAACACGAAAGTTGTAAATAATCCTTTCCTCTTTCTTCAGAAATTTGAATCGTCTCGATCGGAGTTCAGACGGAAAAGTTATGCATGAAATACGAACAGGTGTCGGTTTTGGTTCCCGGGAATTTTCCTGCAACAAAAAATTACCAAAACTTCATAAATAGTGTAATAAAGTTCAAGAATGATAATTTTGGCACTTTATTAAAATATTGGACAATTTTAGAAATTTAATTAAAAATATAAACCGTAAAGTTCGGGTTAAGTTGCCCAATTACGCAGTTTTGACGCGTAATCAGAAGACACCCTAGCACAAAAGTTTAGGACCAATATGCGAAGGATGAAAATGGATGTAGGATGGAAGGTGGGCTACCTCCGTCGTGTAGCCCAGGCGCAGTGTGGACTCCAACTGACCTCACTGTTTTTTGTATTGCTTGGAGGGAAAGAAATAGAAGAGCTTTTGAATTATCAGCTATGTCTCTTACATTTATCAAAGATGGACGGCTTACTACTCTAGTTAGCTGTTTTAGTGACTGTACATGTTAGTCACCTTTGCTAGTGTTATTTTTAGAAATTTTGCATCATGTGCAATATGTTTTCTTTTGGTTCTTCTTTCGTAAATGGTTGGGGCCCCCTTGGTGCCCTTTAATGAATTATCTCTTTTCCCAAAAAAATAGTAAATTAGGAGTAATGCTTATCTATGTGAGGAAGGCTGGAAGGGACATTCGAGATGGTTTAGGCATTTGCAATGTATACTAGATAACTGTGATCTGATTTGAGTTCAGAGGCTGTGTGAGGGGGATGGGTAGACCTTAAAAGACTTGGATTGAGGTAGGAAAAAGGATTTGACAGCCCTCTAACTTTTGGTGGATTTGTCTTATATCAAGCATAAGCAGAAAATGAGTCATATAGTCAATCCTATGTAGGAAATTTTCTATTAATATGGAAATAGTTGTAAGATGACTTTAAAATCTTTAAATTACTTGTTTATGGTTTGAGTGAATTGAGTGTAGCATGTACCTGCCCTGCTATCTTGTGTTAGATTTTTGCTGGGTTTGATTGTTTGGTCGAGTTGCTTACTATTATTATTATTGTTATTATTATTATTATCATTGTTATTATTATTGTTACTACCACTACTGTTGCTTGTACTCAGCAACATTATGATGTGCATTTGAATTAACCTCCTGCTTTACCTTGTAACTTTACTGACATTTTTGTTGCATCAGATCACAACATTTAACATCTCATTGGTTGTCCATGGAACGGTAGCAGAGAATAGTGATTTTCAGATGGTAATTGCAAGACTAATTCAGATGATACTCGGATATTATTGAATTATTGACCAACTGTTGAGGTGCTAAGATTCCTTTGATGCTTCCTGACATATTGTTCATCTTACAGGGAAAGACCAACCCCTATGCTATCCCAATTAGTATGGGTATCTTCAAATTGTTGGACAGCCCTTTGGAAATCACTACTACCACGATTATTAGGAGGATTGTATCTAATCATGAAGCATATCAGGTTCCACTGCTTCCAAAATTTGCCTTTATTTCTCATGAGTCTCCATGATGGTTAGGAAGATTGTGTCTCACAATAAGCCTCTATTATCATGTCTATCAGATTTTAGGAAAGAGAGATTCTCTCTTAGTCTTTTGTAATAAAGTGAGCTGAATGACAAAAATCTGCTCCATCATATAAGTTGTCATGAGAATTTCCAGTTTGAGAGAGAGAGAGAGAGAGAGAGAGATACTAAAAGGCTTTGACTTGCCCATCAGTTTGATACTTTGGTGTTTTGGTTCATAGCTAATCAATTGCTGCTTTTTCTGCAGAAACGGAACGAGAAGAAGTCAGAAAGTGAAAGGAGGTATTACGAAGATAAGACTTTTGTGTCTGGTGATTGATTTGCAATGATCTAGCGCAGGAGAATTACTAACCGGTGAATGCTCTTTAGTTATTTTGGGGGAGAGGAATGTTTTTGTTTTTGGTTTTTTTTTTGTTTTTTCGTTTTGGTAAATCTCAGGTGACTCGTTATAAAGGGTGATTGATCACAAGAATCAACGTTGGTTAAAAGATAAGTGGTTGTTAACCTAGCCTGCTATGCAAATTTTCCCGGCTTACAATTCTTTTTTAGATCACTTCATTTGGATTCAAGAGCAGTAGCAGAGCCTTGTGGAAAGCCTCTTTGGGGAGATGATACAGCGATTCTCGCATCGTCTGTAGAGTGTATTTTATCTTCAAATGCTGCATTTTTTTTTTTTGACTCTGCTTAGCTGTTTTAACCATTTGCTATGCAGTTTATTTTTATTTTGTTCCCTCTTTTTTAGAAGGGGTAAGTAGAGTTGCTGTATTGACATTTTTTTTTGGGTGAGGGAACTTTATTTATTTTATCCTCTCTCTCTCTCTCTCTCTCTCTCTCTCTCTCTCTCTCTCTCTCTCTCATGCTATGCCATACACTCGTGTACTGTTGGTCTGCTGCACTTTACACGTTCAAGAATTTCTCTTTTAAAACTAGTGGGTTTGGTTGCAATTTCTGCACCCTCATGTTTGAGAACAAATGGAGGGACAAGTCTGCAATATAATTTCCTCATGTTTCTGAATCATGGTTGGGCTGAGCCCCATCTATTCAAATGGCTTGATTGGACTCCTCGAGTGTATACTTTCTTTTCTTATCGGCTATGAGATTTTTTTTTTTTTTGGAATTGTTAAAATGTCATTTAATAGATGGCATTTTGAAATCAAACATTAAGCTATTCCATTAATTTGGTTACTTTCTAATTTCCTTCGTGTTGAAGTAACTCTTAAAATTGTTTTAAGTCCATTAAGTAGGATGTAATAAATGAGTTAGGGCCATTTAAGGAATGAGTAATTTAAATTAAAAGCTATTTTAGTGTGTAAAGTTGAAGCATGAAACGAAAGGCCACTTTTATCTAAACATCTATGGGAAAAAAATTTAACCATCGATTCTTTAAGTTATCTTAAAAAATAAAGGAATTTATGCATGAATTAACTCCTACTTATTAGTAGAATTAAAATTCTTTTAGGATTTATTAAGAAGTCAATAATTAGCTGTTATCTTGAAATATGCATTTTTTTTTTTTTTAACTCATGTGAATATAAGTGAAAGTTAGTACAAATTTTATATTACATTTTGTTTAAATTCACAAAAAGTTGTAATTTTTTTTTAATAAAAATATAAGAAATTCATTTAAATATCCCTTCATCCACAGACGAGGGCCTCAAAGAGTTACCACAAGGAATTAATCCAATAGCAGTAACAAGATAGACCGCCTCCTCGCTGTGCTTAGGTACCCGAACGATATGATGGGCAAGCCCATTCAACCCTTTTCTAGCAAAAATGAAATTACAAGAACCACACTTGTCCAGAACATCACAAAACACAGTACCCAATTTCGAGTCATGAGTTTCCTTAGTCCACAAGGCCTGAATAATCTCTTTGGCATTCGAAACAACCTACAAATCCTTCCAACTAAGGGATAAACCAAAACCAATCGCCCAGAGCTCAACATATGAGGAGTGATGCGAGCACGACTTTTCGACCAAAAAGATAAATAGGTTCTCAATTGGAAACCACATCTCACAAATAAGAAGCAGACAACCTTCTAATGGTGGGGTGGGGGTGGGAAAGAAGCTTGAGGATGGACGCTTAGCTCGCAGAATGGATGAAGGGATTAGTAAGAACTCTCCAAACTTTTCATAAGGGGCCCCTTTTAAAACATTAAACCTTTCTAATATTTGGTTATGAAGGAAAACAATAGAAGGAAAATATAATGGAAAATGAGTTTCCTTCTTTTCTTTTCTTTCCTTTTCCTAAGTAAATCCTTTAATCCAAACACACCCTTAAGAAAGCAGAAAAAATTCGCATATAGAGGATAAAAAATAGGGAGGAGAATGAACCCCCTGCTTAATACCTTTACCAGTGAAAAAGGCTTCTGAATTAGAAACATACTGTCAAATCTAATTAATCTATTTAACCAAAAATCCTAATTTCTTCATAATTCTTGTGATTGCAGCCCATTACTATCATAAGCTTTGCAATCTCACTCCTCTTTATTTTTTTTATTTTTATTTTTATCAATAAATGATAAATTATATTGATCAAATGGATATGTACAGAAACTCTGGGCATACCTAGAGGAAGGAAGCCAAATAAGACTTCCATATTTTTCCTCTTTATTTTTCCTTTATTCTTTAGGAAGCATGCGATTTCTTGGGCGATACGGGTATTATACAAAATAAGTCTATCTTTAATAAAACTACTCTCGTCTTTGGAAATCACCTCCTCAAAAGTAATGATTAGGCTATTAGCTAGAGTTTAGAAGACAATTTTATAGATGACATTACAAAACTAATTAGTCTCCAAATCATTAACTCTTAGGGTGGAAAGTTCACAATTATAAATTTAAAATTTCAATTGCATGCTCACTGTAATGTACCATCAAATTCAAATCTCTACTTCGTAATTTGGAATATCCACCTCTGCCCACCCACTGGAAGCAGTTCAAATATCGTTATCATATTTAACACAAAAACAAAAAAAATCAACATCATGGAAATCTTCTGCACAGGTATGAGTTTGGCTTCACTGGAGCTAGCCCAATGTAAACCCTTTCACCATCTCTCTCTCTCTCTCTCTAATCTACTTTCCACCATCTCTCTCTCTTTAGTCTCTCTTATTTGAACTCTATTTTAACTTCATGTGGGCTGGCTGTTGTATGTGGCCGCCTCTAGCGGTGGAAATTGAAGGACCACAAGGGTTTGTGATTTGGGGTCTTCTCATTCTTAGGGTTTGATAAATTTGAATAAAACAAAAATGTAGAATTGATCAAATCACGTTGATAAATCAATCAATCATAATAGTCTGATATTCTAGAAATAAACCCATAAAATGCCAATTTTTTTTTTTTAATGAAACAAAGACTAATAGGCGAGCACAAAAATTCAAAATTTCAATGTTCGTTTAGGAAAACACGGCCTTATCAAATTACAAATATAATATAACATGCAATATTATGTGTACCAAGAAAAAGATTCAGCTATATATAATTTTTCTTTCTTTCTTTGTAGCAACCAAATACCCTAATCTAAGGTCTAAAGGGTATGCTGGTTCCCCAACATCAAACCGGCCATGTTCCAATTTGACCTCCTTGTTAATAATTAATTAATTACGTTCACATCCATAAATTAGGTAAGGAAAACTCATTATTTTAAACTTATTATGTCAAGTTTTCAAACAAATAGGTTAGTTTCGCTCGTCAAATTTATGTACATATTTCTGTATTAGCACATAACCATGCTAATGTGATCTTGTCTTGCGAAAAGGATGAACTTCACGTGAATCGAACCTTTGACCATATCATAATGCTCGTCGAAGCGTAAAGTTAATTCTTCTAACGTGTTAAACGTTAGAGGACCAAGTGTGTGATCGAGGTCAATAAGAATCATCTAGGCTTAAAATTAAGATGGATCCGAATAGGGTCAAGACGTGAGAAGTAGGATTGATTTGAAGGCACGTGGAATGCAATCCGAGATACATAAGGTGCAATGGTAAGGTCCACTTGAGCAACTGTTGAAAAATTGGGCATACTCCTATAAGGGAGATAATATCAGTTCAAGGGGGTAACAGTTGGAAATCACAAGTGAGGGGGAGATTATTAAGAATTCCACTTGTGAGTTTGTCCCGCATTGGAAAAATTGAGTGGATAATTGGTGCTTATATACATGATTGGACCCAAGACCTAATATGCTTAAACTTTTAGATCAAGTTGGTGCTCACCCATGTAATTTTTTAAAAAAAATATTTAGAGTAAAATTTCTCTCTCTCTCTTCCAAGTTCATGCAACTTGTACAAAATAGAGTTCGTTATAGGGACTTGCGGGTTTTTTCCTTCTTAATATATTTTGATATTTTAGGAAAACTCCCATAGGATGCGAAGAAAATTCTTAGGATTTGATTGATTGATTTATAATGCAAATATACCATTTTATATGAAAATTTTAAAAATTTTAAAATAAATAAATTATATTTTTTAAACGAGTAACCCGTGACCCGCTTGTTTATTAAACGAGTGGGTTAGGGTTGGCATGGGCATGACCTATTTAACATCAACCCATTTATGACTCGAATCGTTTATGACTTGGCCCATTTACGATCGGCCCGTACCCAACCTCCGGCCCGTTTTTGCCATCCCTAGTGCTAACAAGTGGTATTAGAGCCGATGGTTTGTAACTTTGGATGAGTAACATCGCAAAATGTCGAAGCGTAAAGTTAATTCTTCTAACGTGCTAAAAGTTAGAGGACCAAGTGTGTAATCGAGGTCAATAAGGATCATCTAGGCCTAGAATTAAGATGGATCTGAATAGGGTCAAGACGTGGGAAGTAGGATTGATTCGGAGGCACGTGAAATGCAATCCGAGATATATAAGGTGCGGTGGTAAGGTCCACTTGAGCAACTGTTGGAAAATTGGGCTTACTCTAATAAGGGAGATAATATCAGTTCAAGGTGGGACAGTTGGAACTCACAAGTGAAAGGGAGATTGTTGAGAATTCCACTTGTGAGTTTGTCTCACATTGAAAAAATTGAGTGGATAATTGATGCTTATATATATGGTTGGACCTAAGACCTAATATGCTTAAACTTTTAAATCAAGTTGGTGTTCACTTAACACATCATAATTATCCCTCCACTCTCATCCACTCAAAAAGAATATTATTCTGATCCAGGTAATATGACAATGAGGGAATCGGAAGGAAAAAATAAAGATGATGGACAAGTGAGAAAGTCTAAGAGGTCTAGGGCAGTACCTCAAAAGTTGAACCTATGATTGACAAAATTATGTTTTGGAATATAAGAGGGTTGGGCACGTCGAAGAGTAGATTGAAACAAATTGTAAAGGATCAGAAAGTTTCAATTTTGGTAGTCTCGGAACCTTTTCAAGATATAGAAAAAATACGAAGGTGGGCAATGTATTTGCAATTTACTAATTTTTGCTCTAATGTAAAGGAAGGTGGGACGATTTGGTTGTTCTGAAAAGATGATGTTCAAGTGGATTGGGTGGGTACCTTAAATCAATGTATGACAGTTTCGTTAACAGAGGATAGAGGTTCCCTGCTTCTTACTTTTGTATATGCTAAATGTTATCATATTGAGAGAAGAGATTTATGGGAACAGCTTCAGGGGATGTCGAGTGTTGATGTGGCTTGAGTTGTTATGACAGATTTTAATGTAATTCGGTCATATGAGGAAAGGGTGGGAGGTAGACCTCGCTTGGGTTCGTCTATGACTGAATTCAATGGTTGTATTAATAGTTGTGGGTTATTGGACCTCAAATTCGAAGGAAGTCAATTTTTATGGTGTAACGGCCAACAAGGTTTGAGAAGAAGTTGGGCGAAACTGGACATGGTGCTGATTAATAATATTTTTTCTATAAAATATGGTGAAACTAAGACTTCTTTGTTGAAAAGAAATACTTCAGATCATTCTCCTATCTTATTACAGCTGTATGCGAGTATGGAGAGGTATGGGTCAGCGCCTTTTAGGTTTCAGAACATGTGGACGTCACATGGGGATTTTTGGAAATGGTTGAATCATCTTGGAGAGATCACATTGTGGCGGATTCAGGATTGTGTAAATTGGCAGGTAAATTAAAAAGGCTAAAATAGAGGCTTAGGGTATGGAATAAATATACTTTTGGTCGTGTTGGTAGTTTTATTCAAGAGTTGGAGGAAAGAGTGGAAAAATATGAGAATTTACTGCAGACAGAATACTCGGGATCAGTTGAAGAAGAGTTCCTTGTTTGTAAGGCTGAATTGGAGGTTTGGTAAAAAAGGGAAGAGGCTAGATTGGCGCAACAAGAAAAGATGAAATGGTTGATAGATGGGGATCAAAATTCAAAGTTTTTCCATGTTGTGATTACGCAAAAAAAGTGAAATTCTTGTGTAAATTCAATGACGCTTCCTAATGGTTTGGTGTTAGAAAGTATGCAGACGGTCCATGATGAGGCCGTGAAGTATTTTGAGCGATTCTTGGGGCAAAATAGTTCAGTGCAAAGGTCAAACCTGGAAGATATCATCCATTCGGTGGTTTCTGAGGAGTTGATAGGTCAGCTGAGGGAAGAACCGACTGAGGAGGAGGTTTATGAAGCTGTTTCGTCTATTTCTGTGAATGGTGGCCCGGGACCGGATGGGTTTGGGTCTTCTTTTTATATTACCTGTTGGAAGATTATTAAAAATGATGTGATGGATGCGGTAAGAGAATTCTTCAGAGGTGATATGTTGCCTCGGTATTTTTGTTCCTCTTACATAGTGCTTATTCCTAAGGTAAAGGATCCTCAGTCTTTTGATAAATTTCGGCCGATAAGCCTTTGTAACGTAATCTGTAAAATTTCTCCAAAATCTTTGGTGACAAGCTTTCGTTGGTGATGTGTGATTTAATATCTTTAGAGGAAGGTGCTTTTGTGAAAGGGAGGAGTATTTTTGAAAATATAACGCTTACTCAAGAGATGACAAAATTATTACATAGGCGGGTGAGAGGAGGTAATATAATGCTAAAGCTTGATATGAGCAAAGCATATGATCGTGTGGAGTGACAGGTGGTAGATAAGATGTTTCAGGCTCTTGGTTTTCCAGATTGGTTTTGTAAATTGATTCAGAATTGTATTTCCACTCCATGGTTTTTTGTCATGATGCATGGCACTTATAGAGGTTTCTTCAAGTCAAAAAGGGGCTCGAGGCAAGGGGATTCGTTGTCGCCATATATTTTCATCATCTGGAAGAAATTCTTTCTAAATTAATTCAAAAAAAGTTGTTTGAGAAGCGGATTTTACCATTTGCACACCCGTGTGGTGCACCTATTATATCGCATTTAATGTACGCGGATGATGTTGTTATTTTTGCTAATGTTGGAAAAAAATCTGTTAGTCAATTAATGGAGGTGATTAAGGAGTATGAAAACTAGACTGGCCAAGGGTGAATAAAGATAAATAAGCTATTTTTTTTCTCAAACAAGTTAGGTGTTCAGAGGAAAGGAGAAATTCTTCAAGAGACTGGTTTTATTGAGGTAAATTTCCTTTTACGTATTTGGGTATGCCAATAGTGGATGATAAATTGAAAGGCTGTCATTTTGACTCTTTAATCCAAAAAATCAGTAAGAGAGTTGAGGGCTGGAAAAGTAGACTGTTGTCTTAAGGAGGTCATCTTGTTTTGTTGAGACATGTGCTTTCAAGTATGTCATTGCATCTGTTAGTTGTTCTAAATGTACCGAAACTGGTGATTAAAAAGATACAAGGTATGTTTGCTTCTTTTTTCTGGGGATTTAAGGATGAAAAAGAAAAAATGAAATAGAGGACTTGGAAGAAATTGTGTGTTCCTGTGGAGGAGGGGGGCATTGGAGAAAGGGACATTTGGGAAGTGCAATGGTATTTGTTCATGAAGTTTGGTTGACATTTATTAACGCAAAATTCTTTATGGGCTAGATTTTTAAGGCTAAATATGTGAAAGGAGGACATATTGCTCTTTGCAGATCGCATGGATCGGATTCTTCCTTTTGGAGGAAAGTTTTGCAGGGTATGCCTGAACTGTTAAGTAATTCTAAGTGGAAGGTTAGAGAAGGAGATGTAAAATTGTGGTATGATAAGTTTCTAGATTTGGGACCTTTGTTTGCAGATTGTCCAAATGGTGCACAATCTCATATCAAATTAAAAGATTTGGTCATCAATAATGCGTGGGATGTGGAAAATTTGCAGAGGATTCTAGGGTTTAGTAAAGCGGATGAAGTGATGGAAAAGGTGAGAAATCTTTCCGACATTCTGTTATGGCTCCTGAAAAAGGATGGTTGCTTTAATACAAAATCTGCATGGGATGTTATCAGAGTTAGAGCTCCAAAATTTGATTGGGCTAAGTGGGTTTGGAACAAATGGTTACCGAAGAAAATTTCTATCTGTATGTGGAAGGCTACTTTTGAGTGCCTAAGTGTTGATGAAAAGGTGAGAAGGGTGGGGGTTTCACTTGTTTTGGCTTGTAATTGTTGTAAGATGAGGCAATCAGAAGATTTGGAGCATGTGTTAAATAAGGGAGACCTTGCTTCTAAGGTTTGGAGGAAGGTTTCGGTGGAGGTAGGTGTTCCTTTCCTTAGGCAAGAAAGTTGGAAAGAAAGAGTCCTAATGTGGTTTAATAGGGCTTTCAGGTTCTCTCAACTGGGTTCATTGATGGGTTTGATTCCTTATTTAGTAGTTTGGAGGCTATGGAGAAGGAGATGTGTGACTAGAATGGGAGGAAAATTAGAGAGTAGTACTGATGTGTGGCTCTCCATTAAGTATTGGGTGGGGTTTTGAGTAGGAACATGACAGAAATGGTTCAGTTAAAGGATACTGATTTTCGGGTATTGCAGAATCTAGAAGTGCAAATTGTGGATAAAAGAATTAAAACTATGTAAAGTGTGAGATGACTAAAACCGAGGCAAGGGAGGTTGAAACTAAATTTGGATGGGAGCGGCCTGGGGAACCCAGGGCCGGCGGGTGGTGGTGACATCCTTAGAGACCATATAGGTTCTTTTGTGATCGGTTTTTCAAAATATTTTGGTTCTTGTTCAAGTAATGAAACTGAATTGAGAGCTGTGTTGGAGGGAATAAAGATTTGCAAACATTTGGGACATACCTGTATCGATATTGAATGTGATTTGAATATTGTAGTTAATTGGATAAGAGCCAGGAAGTGCTCATTGTGGTATTTGTGGGATTTTTGGGAGCAACTTATTGGTTTATTGGAGGGAGTAAATTTTTTGATAAATCATTGGTATAGAGAAGGGAACAAAGTGGCAGATGCCTTGGCTCGACAAGGTGCTATGGGGAGGAATAATTTGTTTACAAATAGTAGTCAACTCCCTAGAGTTAGCAATGGTTTGTATAAATTGGAGAAGATGAGTACGACTTATATGAGGTATGTTTAACTGATTTTCTTTTGGTTTTAACTTATGCTTTATGTTGTTATCTTTTGTTTTATTTTGTTGTGTGATGTTTGTTTTGTAGGTCTTGTTTTGTTTTGTTTTGTTTGGACTTGTAACCCGGTTTTTGACTGGATGTGGGTGTTGTTATTTGGGAGGTTTTTAACGTATTGTCTTTCGTTATCTCCCATTGATTATCTTGTAACCACGATATTCCTCTTTCAAAAGTGAGGGGTTATCAATAAATAAATGGCCGTGCCGCCCTTCTTAAAAAAAAAAAAAAAAAAGTTAGTGTTCACTTATGTAAATTTTTTTTTTAAATATTTAGAGTAAAATCTCTCTCTCTCTCTCTCTCTCTCTTCCAAGTTCATGCAGCTTGTACAAAATAAAGTTCGTTATCGGGACATGCGGGATTCTCCATTCTTAATATTTGACAGATTAAAAAAAAAATATGTCACATCAATCAAATCAAGTCAATTTAAAAACTATTAATATATTTTGATATTTTAGGAAAACTCCCATAGGATGCCAAGAAAATTCTTAGGATTTGATTGATTTAAATAAACAAAAAAATGCAGAATTCATCAAATCAACTCTACGATGGATATATATAAACTTCTGATATTCTAGAAAAAACCCATAGCCAAGAAAGTTCTTTGGATTCGATAACTTTAAATAAACTAAAATGGAGAATCCATCACACCATGCCCGCTGATTATTGACATATGATGCTCTAATTATGTTGTGCTTCAAAGCATCCTGGTACATTTTTTCCCCTTTAAAAAATAATTTTGCAGCAACCAAATGGCAAACCAGCTATGCTCCTACCACTCAATTATAGATGGGTTAAGTTTACCATCCAACTTAAATTTTCGTTTGTATTAAAGCCCTTGCGCTTTAATTTTAAGAGGGACGGACAGAAAAAGATATATGATGGTAGATGAGTTAGTTTTCCTCATGTATCACAAACTTAATATGAGCTTCAGTAATGAAAATACATTAGGTTTGTTTTCAATTCGAATGGTTTATGAATCAGTTGGCGGCTTCCCGACCATTTTGCACAACCCAACTAAATGGTTTGGTTTGTGGGTTTAGTGTCTAACCCACCCGGTCTAACCCAACTCACCTCCAATGAATATATGTAAAGAAAACCCCCCAGGGCGTGGTTCAGGTGGTAGTGCAGACTGTTAGAGTGCCTCTTACGAGATCAGGTGTTCAAACTCTCTCGAGTTCGTTTCCGTCCCTGGATTCCTAAAATTTACCTTCCTTTGGAGTTGTGAGGTCGGTTTCAAGGGGCGCGAGATTAGTCACGTGGACCTAAAACGGACACGTAGAAACCCGGTGTGTAATCCAAAAAAAAATATATATATGTAAAGAAAATAAAAATAAAATTAATAAGAGCTTATAACTACTCGAGACTTATGAAAGAATACAAAGGATGGACTATACGACTAGCACATTTTGGAGGGTATTAATTTTTATGTTTTTTGTTTTATTTTTGCTGTGGATATAATGCTTTGATCCTTTTGGATGACAATAAGCATATGTTAGACAATTAATATAATATTTTTTTTGATTAATTTCAAATTTTTATTTATTTGAAAATTATAAAGTACTTATTATGTTACATCGTATTTTTATATTATTACTGTTATTTTTTTTTATGAGAAGTCTACTAATCTATGACTTGAATAATAGTATAAGTAGCATTTTTAATGTAGCATGTCCTATTATGCTTAGCATAACTTTCACACGTTCTTTTGTATTTTTAGTTTTACTTTTTTTTTTCATTTGTATTTTGCCAACTAACAAACTAAATTACAAACCTAAACCAATTGCCCCGATAATCAAACCGATCCAAATCGACCCAAATCACATCCTTATTAGTTTGATTTAGGATTGATTTTTTGCTAAATGAACAAGATCAAACCAATTGGACTTTTAGGCTCTCATCCTTTTAATCTAACATGATGATTTTTCAATAGCATATTCTATGGGTAAAATGCAGAGGAATAATAGGGTTAGTTGCTTGAAATATTAGCCACATATAGTTGGATCAAAATAATCAATTGGACCAATATTAATCTAATAATTTTGATTAGTGAACTTTGATAATTCGATCGATTCTATCATTAAACCTTTAGGAAAGTTGGTTTTCACATTTTTAGTTTGGTTTGCGAGTTTTCATATTAAGTTAAATTTTTATAAGTAATAAAAAATATATAATATGTTACAAATGATAAGCTCATTTCATTTGGTTTTAAGGTCATTCCCTTTCCCTCCCAAATTTATTATTTGATAATTTATCCACCTTTTAAATTTATTTTGAGCTAATTTGTCCAATTTATAATATCATTTAACCGAATTAACAAACGACTCATCATCTAGCTATAAAAACTTTGATCTCTCTGTGCAAATCTATCGTATCTATAAGTTTTTTCCACAGAGTTTAGTTAGCTGTGATAAGTAGAAGTCATTAATTGGGTTGACTTACTTGATTTGCATGCGTGTTCACTGTAGAACAAGTGATACTCGAGTTTTTTTTTTTTTTTTACCACATATAGCAATAATGATGTTTCTTTCTCTCATAGATGGATGGACACGATCATGCAGTTAGCTTATTTATTTATTTTTTCTTATAATTTCTCCCTCATGCACATTAAAGCGAGGTATTAATGCTAATTATGATATCTTAAAATAATTAACATCCCTTCTAATTAGCATGATAGCATTCCTCGCTCCAGTGTGAGGGAAAAAAATCATATCCCTAGAAAACCCTAGATTTTAGGCCTCATGGTTCTTCTCTTACCCTCCCTCCATAGGGGGGGCGAAAGTTAGGCTGCTATAACTAGAGATGGAAGGCGGGCTTACATAAGCATTACGGTGGTTGAGTGGTTGTTAAAAGGCCTCGTCGCATGGATCAATTAAAGGAATTCATGCCTTTATGTCATGTGATTCATTGCCTTATTTGCCATGGACAGCGTGTGCCCATAACTTGTTATTAATTAAAGGAACTCGAGATGGTTTTCAACATATACATTTTCCTCATTGTTCCAAAATTGTCATTCTTTTTTTTTTAAGTTCGACTTTAAAATAGAATTCTCAATTAATTGGGTAAATCAGCAAATTATTTCATTTTTGATAGACTTGGCACTAAACAGTAAACACGAGAGAAAATCGTGACTGACCACTACTATAAATTTGAATTTCTACGCAAAGTAAGATCAAAGATCGAGAAACGAAGTTTCCCAATCTCAATCTCAATCCCATCACCAAATTCCCCCTAGAAATGAGAAAATGTTGAAGAAAGAAAGAGATCAATAACAATCAAAACAAAACAATCTCAATTCTCATTTTGAACTCATGATTGTCACATATGTTGATCAATTATTTAAGTACAAAAGATTACATTTTCAAAAATGAGGCAATTATTAATCAATCAAAAACACAAGAGAGGGGCAAAGGGCTCGGGGCAGATTCGATCAAGCGCCACCACAAATGCCATCACAAGCTCAGACTCACACCCTGCTTCTACGCTCAGGCTGAACACTTCATCGCTCAACACCACCGGCGTCTTGGTGTTCACCTTCTTCCGGGCGATCCGGGCCACCACCTCCCCGGTTTGGACCCGGATGATACTGCAGTTCCGCTTCCTGAAAGACCCATCAACCCGGAAGTCCGGCCGGGTCGGGCAGCGGCTGCTCTTCCCGGGTCGCTCCATGAAGATCTCTGCTTCTGTGCTAACATTGTTGTCTCTGCGCGTCCTCCATGGTCTTCTCATTGAGAAGAGCTTAAGGTTTGGAGCATTGCTTTTCCTGCACCCGTCTTCTCCTCTGTATCCACTCCACTGCTGCTGCATGCTCAATCTCTGTTCATACAAATAAATACATAAATTAGAATTAGTATTGTCCTGTTTTATTATAGTATATTTTCTTTTTAATCTTGGCTTGTACGCAGAATGGCTTTTATTATAGTATATTTGACATTACATTTTATTCAATTTCACACAAATTCAAATTTAAGATTTCTCCCAAAACAGAGTGTGATGTTGTTAAAGACAGGTAACTGTATAATTCATAATGAATTTTATTTTCTTAAAAATTCGATAGGAATTTAGGAACAATATGAGTGTGTGTGTATTTAAAAAATTAGTAGGCACATGAGAGTTTAATTTCAATAAGGCTGAATTGGCCTTGGAACGAAAGTTACGAATGTATTTTTGTTTGTATCATCATATCCATAAAATGTTATATTTGATACCAAAGACGAAGGACGAATCTAAGTATTATTGTTCCTGAAACATTTTTTGTTTTAAATTTTAAATTTTCATGTTTTTCTAATTATCAAACACCCACATGAGATTTAGAATTTTAGAGGGTGTTTGTTCATCTCCCTTGGGATCAGATGCAGGGGATCCCAAATTTAAAGATTGAGAGATAGAGAGATTCAATGATTAAAATTTTGTATGCATATATGTGTGTATAATGTATATGTATATAAATATACCTGGGGTTTGAGAGTAAGCAAAGGTTTGCCAGATCCATCCATGAGGACGACAAGCGAAGCAGAAGCAGAGAAGCCAGTATTCTTCCTAGAGTAATTGTCCACTCGGAAAGCCAATCCTCCCCTGTCGTCGAACACTGTGAACCCATCCGTCCCCTCAAAGCTCATGCTCGATTTCTTCCACACCGTGAACACACTACTACTTGGAACCAATGATTTAATTTCTCCACCACCAAAATCTCTGCCTTCGCCGCTGACTTCCCCTGCTTTTCCCGGAAAATCCCGCGAGCAGAAGCTGCTCTCTGCTGGGAAAATCCTCGACATGGCAGCTGCTGATTGATCTTCAATCCCAAGAAGAAAAGAAAGAAATCCAACCCGAGAAAGATCGAGAAAATTAAATGGAGCTGACCTGGGAAGGGAGAATTGAGAATTGAAGTAGAGAGAATAAGAAGTCAGATGGTGATTCTGAACATATGGCTGGCGTTTTTATAATGGAATTGAGTGAGGGGAGGGATTGAACGTGGAAAGAGAGAGATAAGTAGCTAAAGGGGCGTCGTCTTGGGATGTTTGTCTGGGGCTATTGCTTACATTAGGGTCCCTCTGCTTTACGCCTTGCCGCCATACATGACTTATTTACTTTCCTTAAACTAAGTTAATTGATTAATTCTCTCTCCCCTGTTTTCCAATTAAAAAATTTTCATTTAAATTAATTAATCACATCACGCGGTCGGCCGTGATGAGCATACATATATTCACACCACCCATGCCATGCATACGTGCGCTCTGTGGTGGTTTCTGCTACTTTTGCGTCATTGGAATGATTGTTTATTCATTATACACTTCTGCCAATGCACTCTCTGCTGCACGCACACTCAGACTAGTAAAGCCTCTCTCTCTCTCTCTCATATATATATATATATATATATATATATATATATATATATATATAAGGGTTCACTTATAAATTCATGGACTACTTTCGCATGGCAATTCGTCTTTCCGGCGCAGACAAAGATGTTTACGATCATAAAAAAGAAAAATTAGGTATACAACAAAAGTATCCATAAATTTAATTAACCTAATAATTTTTTAATTAATATATATATATATATATATATATATATGGTAAAATTGTATTAGATTCAATGCATTCACGTGGGTAACCCTAAGGTCACGAATTTGATTCTTTCTTGCGAGTTTATCCCACGAATTACCATGGGTCAATAGGCTAATGACTTTCATCCTTGAATTTGGAGTCGTATCATTGTATTCAAAGTGACGCGATAGTGACTGAAATCCCTGATTATAGAAAAACATAAATTTTTTTTCTCCGTAATCAAGGGTTTGGAATTATTATAGGCAACCTAACAACTTTATTGAGTAGAGAGGGGGGAAAGTTTGGACATTAATATAGCTTTCCTCATGTGATGACATGGTTCCTTTATCTTGACTCTTCTTCTAATATGTGTGTTACGTGCACTTGTAATCTTCACAAATCCGAAATGAATATCATTGCTCTTTTAAAAACGATTTGCTTTCTTTTGTCATGTTTGGTTTGTGAGTGGAATGAGAGTAGAAAAGGAATAAAATGAAAATTTGAAGCAAAATCATAATAAAATGAACTGATAAATTTAATTCTATTCATTTTGATTCCATTTCATTCCTACATGCCAAACACAGTGTGCGTGTTCCACGAAACTTTTTTTTTATAAAAAAAAATAATAAAAAATTAAGTAGTATAAGAATATTTTGGTATAGTTGCAAATAGTTATGAGTAGTTATAGGAATAAATTTGACATAACTATAAATGCATTTTGGGATAGTTGTAAATAGTAAAATGAGTATTTTGGAATAATCATAGATAGTTATTGGGATAAAGTCGATATTTTTGAAAAACGACACCATAAAAGGGAGAATTCCCTTTATATTATTAGATTTATAAGTGCGATAGTATATCAAAATTTTATTTCTAAATTCGTTTGGTAGAGAAGAGTCGAATAGAATTGGTCTTTACAATTTTACAAATTCGATAAACAATTTTTTTATTTCCATTTCACTTTCAATAATTCTATTCTAATGTACCAAATATAAAATTAGTAATCCTTCCAAAACACATGAACTTTCAAGTAGCAAGAAAAAAGATGAGTAGAGACTCTATTATGATAATAAAAACCTTCAAAAGAACAAAATATATATACATTTCCTATTCACTAAGGCCCCCTTGGAACTCAGAAAATATTAAGAAAAGGAAAGGAAAATATAAAGAAATTCACATTTTCATGTTTGGTTATAAAGAAAGTAAAAAAGAAAATAAAAAATATATCAAATTTATAATTTTTTTTTAAAATTTTACACATAATTAATATTTAATTTTTCTAATTTTTAGTTATATTAAAGCAAATTTTTATTTTTGATAGAATTTAATGGAGAAGGAAAATATAAGAAAAAAATAAGTTTCCTCTTTATTTTTTTTTCCTTTCCTTTTTCCGAGGAGTTGAGATTACTTTCTGTTGCTGTCATGTTGAAGTTAACTGGTAGAGATGTCTTTATATTATCTCATGACTTATGAGCAGTACTTCAATTTCAACAATGCTACCCAACTTCAAAGAGAACTCTTCTTCTTTAAAAGATACTGGTAAGATATGTATATTAAATTAAATATGATAAAGATAAAAGATTTACAACTGATCAATCTTGACCAACCAACATTTCAACCTGGAGAAGCCCCTCAAATGGGTGTAAATGAATCCAACTGTTCGTGACTCACTTCATGTTCGACTCGATAATGACTTGCTTAAACTCGTTTATTAAGTTAAACAAGCTGAGTTCGAGCTCAAATTTCGAACTCATCAACTAAACAAGTCGAGTTTGAGTTAGTTCATATTTAGAGTGAAAGACTCGTGAGCTAACTCGTTTAACAACTTCCGAAATCGACTCGTTTATCGGCTTGCTTACTAGTTCGTTAGTAAATCATGAACTAATTTGACATTAAACTCATGAACTAACTTGATATTAGACCCGTAAACTAACTCAATATTAATCATATTAAATTTAATTTTTTTAACTTTAAAATATATTTTTCTCAAATTACATTATTAATAATCAATTAATTTAATAAGTTTAGTGGCTTGGTTCTTTTATTAGTTTGAAACGAGCTTCAATTGAGTCGAGCTTGCCACAACTCGGTTCGACAACTTGGCTTGACTTGACTCGTTTGCAGCCTTTGCACCCCTGCCCTTGAGCGACACCAAACCGGAGGAGGGCATAATCGACTCCATGGCTCTCTCCTAATAAACCTAGAACTGGCCTTCGTGTTAAATCAAATCTAAAACCTCTTATTACTAGGATTATTTTATAGGGATGATGCTAAATCTATGGGGGCAGAGGAAGAGCCGGGTCAAGGATTAAGAGGAGAAGCTGCGGGGGGCTGGCTATAGCCTATCCTCTATACTTATCTTATAGCCCTTTTTCGTTTGTTGTCCCCCTCCCTCATCAAAAGTGAATGGCTTTACGTTTGATGAGACTATGCATCGCTATCTTTATATACTACTTTAAAACCTTAAACCCTACCTAATTTAATTTTGTTTTCATTTAGGTAAGCCCTGATGGCTTTCAAGTCTAAACTCATGCGCAAAATGTGTAGCCCATCCTCATTGCCTCTATTCTCCCTTTAAGGCTATTCTGTCACATGTTCCTTTTCATTTTGATTAATGAAATTTAAAGTATGTACGTTGTTGAGTTGTCACTTTGGATTTGTAAAGTTTGTGAATAAGCGAAAAGATTTATTCGAAGATTGAAAAATTTAAAATTTGTTATTATATTATTATATAATGTTGTGTTTGGGAGCATGAATTTCGAACTTTAAGTTTGAAATGAATGAATTTGAATAATTTTAAAATATTACATTACATTTATTTAAATTCAAGGTCTCTCTAAATATAGGATAGTCCTATATTTTAAAAAATGGTATTGAAATTTGACCAAACCCAAATCCAAATTTAAAATTCGAGATCTGTACTCGCAAACGCAGTATAAGAGTGTTTTAATTTTTTTTATGAGAAATATACACATATATGTTTGTAGTCAAGAAAATTAAAAATTTTCATTAGCGATATGGTAGGAATTTTGTAAAAAATTAGTGAAGATATGCAAATTGTAAAACAATCGAACTGTATTATTATTATTATTATTATTATTATTATTATTATTATTATACCTTGGAGGCTTTTGTCATCATCGTGCCACTTTAGACACTATGGTACGACACCAAATTCGAGTGGGTGAAAGCCCCTCGCCCATTAATGCACCCCTGATAATTCATCGAGGTAAACTCTAAAGGAGGAATCGAATCTGTGATCTTAGGATCACCAAAATCATAAGTCGCCCTCATCACTTGAGCCAACCCGGTTGGACCAATTTTTATATTCTTATTCTCTTTTATTTTTTCATTTTTCATTTATCTTGGGTATCATTTAAACCCTCCCTAAGTGAAGTACACCATATATGGTAGAACAGTTAGGGCTGTGTATTAGCTAGATAGTTGGCAGAGAGATTATTTTTTCTTTTCTAATTTGACATCTCTCTCCTGCTAAAAAGTGAAAAAATAAAATTAAAAAAACAAAAAAGAGAAAGTGAAACAATTAAAATGGGAATAAATTAATTAAACAAACGTTGTGCTTGATGGCAAAAGACACATTCATTAGTGTTAGGTGATGATAGGGAGACAGCAAAACCCAGTTTGTAAGGACTTTTGTTCATATCATGATTCAGTATGTGCTGTTTCTCACCACATTTTCTTGTTTTATATGTCTTAATTTTTTTAGTTATTTATATATGTGAAGAACAGCACATGTTAAATCATTACAGTATATACTAGAATAATTGATTTCTGATTTGCACAATACATACATATACATACATATGTAATTTGATAGTTAGCTTTAGCAATCATATCAAAATTTAATACATTAATTTTCATTATTTATTTAGTTTAATTATTAAATATTAAAAAATTTATATAAAAAACGTAACATTTACAAAAGTTGTATGTAGTACATAGAATTTTAAACATAATATGAACATGTACATTATAAATATATAAATTTACTTGTATGATAAAGGGGAAGTTGGACTTTGGCGACCTTAAGATCTTAGTTTTGTTCTCCACTTGTGGTTTGCCTAGTGAATTAGTAGGAATACGTCAATGGGTTAGCGGCAAAGTTTTCATCCCTCGATTTGGTGCTGTTTCTAAATGAAATTGAACGATCTTTGGAGATGTTCTTCGATCACGACCACTTGAAAGAGAAAAGGTATGAATGACTTGGAGGACCCGGAGTGTACTCCAGGGATCGTTTCGATGTCTAAGTAAGAGACTTTATTGAGAGGCTAATTGCAATAATAAAAGAATGGGTACGAATTAGATATCTCACCTCTTTCCCCACGTCCCCCTTTTATAGTGGTGGAGGTTGACCCTTCAATAATCCAACATTTATGAGTGCATTATTGCGTTTGCGGGGGTTACTTAGACTTTATGGATATTGATTTGGGGGTTTTTTGGAATATGCTTTTGTAACCGCTCCTCTCATTAGTGTGGGTGGTTTAGTCTTCTCCTTGGTTATGGAAGGCGTTTCAATAGGGGAACCAAAACCGGTCTTCCTCTTTAATGAGGATATTTTTAGGGTATATCAGTTGCCCCCCTTCACGTTTCTAATTTTTGAAACTTGTTTCCAAAGTTTAAAAACTTTGAATGCTATTAGAAGGTAGTCTCCTTTTTTTTTTTTTCCATGTATTCGTTTGATCTGCCTTGGTTCTTACCAAACAACTGATCGGCTTGTCCGAGCCACTTCCATATCATCAGAGCCGCATCGCACCATTCTCAGCTCGTCTGAGCTGCCTTATTGCTAGTTGAGTCGATGATACTATCTTATCCGAGCCAAATAGGAATCATTCTCGGCACGGCTGAGCCGCCTCATCGTTGGCCAAGTCGATTATCTGAGCCATTTAAAGACCGTTTTTAGCTTGTCCGAGCTGCCTTAATGCTGGCCGAGCCAATTATCCGAGCCATTTATTGACCAATCTCGACTCGTCTGAGCCGAATTATCGCTAACTCAGCCTATTATCCGAGCTATTTAAGGACCATTCTCGGCCCAATCGAGCCACCCTATCGCTAGTTGAGCCGATTGTCCGAGCCGTTTAATGACCGATCATAGCTCATCTGAGTTGACTTATCACTAGTTGAGACGATTATTCGAGCCGTTTAAGGACCATTCTCGGCTCATCCAAGCTATTGAATGACCAATCTCGACTCGTCCCAGCTATCTTATCACTAGCCGAGCTGATTATCCGAGTTATTTAAGGACCGTTCTCAGCTCGTTTGAGCCGCTTTATCGTTGTCCAAGCAGATTATGGGAATGTGATTAACTTCGAGGAGCTGTTTGACTGTATCTTCATGTCCAAAATCTGAGCAGCTCCTTTGATTGGATTTTTTAATTTGAGCAGCTCTTTATGCAATTCTTAGTCTGAGCAGTTTCAAACTGAGCAGCCCTTTGTTTGGATTTCAAAGTCCGAGCAGATCTTTGAGAAACTCTTGGTATGAGCAGCTTTAATCCAAGCAGCTTTTTGTTTGGATTCTCAAAATCTGAGAAGCTCTTCGTTTGGATTTCAAAATCCGAGCAGCTCTTTGAGCAACTCTTAGTTCGAGCATCTCTTTGAGCAACTCTTAGTCAGAGCAGCTCTTTGAGCACTTCTTAGTCTAAGCAGCTTTAACTTGAGTAGCTCTTCGTTTAGATTTTCATAATCTGAGTGGTTCTTTGTTTGGATTTTTGTAATCCGAGCAGCTTTATGAACAATTCTTAATCATAGCAGCTTCAATCCGAGCAGCTCTCCATTTAGATTTTCATAATTCGAGTGGCTCTTTATTTGGATATGTTGGAGTTTGTGTATTCCCAAAAAAGGGGGGGGGGGGTGAATTGGAATTTTAAAATTTCTTCCTAAGTTATGTTCAAATTCACAAGTAGTATACTACAACCTGGGGTCTTTCTAAACTTATGCCAATTACCCAACAATATAAAATTAAGCGAATAAATACAATTGTAATAACCTAAGAAATTAATCAGGGCCTCGTCGACGAACACAGGGGATTCGTCGACGAGGATACATGAGGATCTCGTCGACGAAGCCATGTCTCATCAACGAGAAGATACCGAGAGGGGATTTTTGGAATTCTGAAATTCATCGACGATGGGTGCAGGTTCGTCGACGAACTTTCTTTAGGACTCGTCAACGAGATGACGTGTCTCGTCGACGAATCCGAGCCTATAAGTACTTCTAAAATCAGATTTTGACAGAATTTTTAGCGCAAAATCACCCTCTCTCTCTATAAAACCCTCCTCTCCCCTTCTCTCTTCGATCTTGGCTCCATTTCTCGCCGAATTGAGGATCTGAGGCCACCATGACGCTCCTGGTAAAGTTCTCTGCAAGTCTGCAGGAGCTGATCGTTGGTGGAGTTGGTTTGAAATTCATCCCCATTTTTCAGGGTAAGGCAATTTATTCAGTGTTAGCTTTCCCTACTGTTATAAGAAATGTTGTATGCAAAGAAATACTGATATTTTGTTTTGGGGGATGTTATTTTCAGGATGTTGAGCAGGGAACCCTGCGAGTATAGGGCCAGAATTCAGTAGGGGTTTTTTAGAATCTAGGTAAGGGAAATATGTTATGCTAGAGATTTCTAATATGTATATCAAAGGATTTTGAATGTGTATTTACAAGCATGTAGATCAGATTATTTTTACAGAGTATCATGAATATTATTTTTACAGCAGAATTACAGAAACAAAACATGAGATTTTAATTATACAGTTGTGTGGCTTGAGTTTATTATAGTTTAATATGTTGATTGTGAAATTTTACAGATATCTAGATATATAGTTTATTAATAGAAAGCATGATTTACAGTGTTATTCAGAGTAACATGATTCTAAACCATAACACTTAGACAAATATTTATACTATACATAGACATTACATATAGATATTACAGATAGTACAAACAAATATTACAGATGTTATACATAGATATTACACAGTTTATACAGACAGATTATACAGACAGATTATATAGTCAGATATATAGTTAAAGCATCAAGATGCTACAGTTATGTTATTAAGATATTACAGTATTTGTAGTACAGAATTATAGTGTTATGATTGTTTTGAAATCATGTTAAAAGCAGCAAGATAAGTATATTTGTATATATAGTATTACACAGTATCAGATCCTTGTGGATATTACAAACAGATACAGACAGTAGAGCATGGTACCATTGCTATTTCAGACATGTGCAATCATATAACTTAGATAGTATGTGAATTCCGTCTAACCGTGCGAAGAGAGATTGTAGTCTCCCCAGCATACTGGGTTAAGGTAGCCGGCTTGACGAGATAAAGGGACAATTGGTATGGAGTGATTGCAGTGGGCCAGATTGAGATAGATGGGCGGATGTTAGAGATTTAGATTGACTTACCTGGTAGGTCAACCAGAGTAAGTCCAGTCTGCTGGCTGCACAACCCTGTTATGAGGGGATATATCATGATATACAGATCCCAAGGTATAACATAAGTTCCTATGTACATATATCACACAGCAGCAGTTATAATCATATATTAGCAGTATGTACATATAGCAAGTTCAGATACACAGATATATATTTTAAACTACATTACATGTGTTTTGTACAGTATATCAGTCTATTCATTTTTACGGTATCTGTGTTATTTTAGTTATTATATGTACAACTCAGCTGCCACACACTAGTGATAACATATTTCCTCTTACTGAGCGTTGTCTCATCCCAGTAATTTATTATTTTTCAGGAGTTCCAACTAGGCGAGCAGCTCAGGCTCGCGGGTAGAGGTTGCTTTGGTGCTGCCCTTACTAAGAGTGTAGGTGTATTTTGGTTCCAGTGAGTTGGAGTAGATCCCAAGTTTTTGATTTTGTCACTGGCCATTACATGTTGTAAATATACTTCAGAATATTATAGTTTTCTGGTATTTTATATAGTAGTTCCCAGTTTTTGTATACCATTGCTTAGATATGTACGATGTACAGAGTTTCCTTAGTGCTTCTTTGAGCCTGAGGTTATCAGTAGTATTTCAGACATATGATATTTATGTTATATGTATATATATGGAATAAATAAATAAATAAAATGTTAAATAAATAGCAGGTCGTTACGGTTTGGTATCAGAGCCTAGGTTGCTAGGTTCTGTAGACTTTAGAGTGCAGCAGAAGCAATACCAGAGTATAGGAAAAGGGTTTGAGGTTTGTTCTGTGTCTGGGTACAGGATTACCGTGGTGGTTTCTGTGTTTTTCCTGGGGTGACGATTTCAGGAAAACCATAGTAAACTATTGTCAGGTCGTGTGTCTAGGTGACATAACTAGATATTAAGTTAAGGTTAGGGAAGGTACTTAATTCTGAATTAGTACATGATAGGTCCATATAGGAGATAAAGTGTTTAAGTGTGTTTCTTGTTTTCAGGATGGACCTAGGAAGCAGTGACACGAAAGCTGGGGAGGATAGGCTAGGACCTTCCAGCATAGGTGGAGGAGATACAAATGCTGTACTGTGCAGTGTCACTCAGCAGGTGATGGCTGAGATGGCCAGGTACTATAGGGGGCGTGGCTGTTCGATCGAGCAGTTTACGTGGATGAAGCCCCCATCCTTTGCTTGAGGAGATGACCCGATTGTAGCTGAGTATTGGGTCCAGGATATTGAAGAGAAGTTGGCTGTGCTTTTTTGCACAGATGAACATAAGGTGGTGTTTGCAACATTCAAACTCTCAGGGGAGGCGAAGCGCTGGTGGAGATCAGCACGTTTGATAGAGGAGTAGAGGCTGGTTCCAGTGCCAGTGACGTGGGACCGATTCAAGGAGCTATTCTTCGAGCAGTATTTCCCTGCTATCATTCGAAGTGCGAAGGCAGCAGAGTTTCTGCATTTGGTACAGGGGTAGATGATTGTATCCCAGTACGCGGCTTGGTTTATCTTGCATTTTGCTCCGCATCTAGCCCCTGATGAAGAGAAAAAAGGCGAGGAAGTTTGAAGAGGGACTGAGGCAGAACTTGTTTGAGTAGGTGATTGGTTTCAGGGCTTAGACATTCACAGAGGTTGTAAACAGAACTACGATTATTGAGAGTGGTATTCAGAGGGGTTTGGCAGCTTAGAGTCAGAGGAAGAGGCTTGTGCCTTAGGGTTTTCAGGTTGGCTCCAGTAGGGGTCCTTGGAAAGGAGGTCGCGATAGGGGAGATCAGAGGCAGATGATAGGACCTCGGGGGAATCAGGGTATTTCGACTTACTCGGTGTGTCAGACGTGTGGGAGACATCATTTGGGGGAGTGCCAAGTAGGCAAAGGGGTATGTTATCACTGCGGAAGACTTGGTCACGTGGTACGCGAATACCCAGGTTAGCAGGACCAGGTCCCAGCTCCCAGGCCCTATTAGGGAGGACATTAGGCAACTTGGGGAGGATGTTAAGCACCTCGTGGTGGCCAGCAGAGGAATGTGACCCCAGCATGAGTATACGCTCTGACGTCGGGTGATGTAGAGGCTGCTACGGATGTGGTGACCGGTACATTTACTGTTTTATCATATTCGGTTATTGTTCTTTTTGACTCGGGTTCTACTCATTCTTTCATTTCTGCATCTTATGTTAAATTATCTGAGAGTGAGACCCAGTCATTAGATATCGCGCTATCGGTAGCTACACTATCAGGGTCAGTGATCAGGTGTTAGAGGGTACTTAGAGGCTATCTGATAGAAATTAAGGGGAGAATACTACTGGCAGATTTGATTGTGTTTGATATGTGTGGATTTGATATAATACTGGGTATGGATTGGTTGGATGCCAATCACGCTAGCATTGATTGTCGTTAGAAAGAAGTAATTTTCAGACCTCCTGGTACGCAGGAATTCAGATTCGTTGGTTCACGGGTATGTGCTCCAAGGTAGTTAGTGTCAGCCGTGCAGGCGAGCAGATTACTCTGAGACGGAGGTCAAGGGTTTATAGCATTTGTGAAAGAAGTATCTAAAAATGAATTGAAGATTGACAGCACTCCAGTAGTACGAGAATTTCTAGATGTTTTTCCAAAGGAATTGCCTGTCACGACCTGCTCAGTTTCCACATTTTTTTTTATATAATAATAAAATCAATATCATACATTCCAGCTCAACATATCACAATCCACCTGGACCCGTGGGTACCAGGGATACCACAAAACACAAAACGGAAGCCTAAGCAGCAGGAAATATGTACATCTCATCATAACATACATCACAATACCATATATCATAATATACTAGAGTTACTACAATCACTGTATCTCAGTATATACATCCCAAAAATCATATCTAGGGACATTTCCCCCAAAATATAACTGTCCCTACAAAAACTAACCCTTCACAGAGGGCAGATAAATAACTCTAGATCAGCGGGGCTTTTCCTGCTCTCCTATCCGGGGCTCCTGAAAAGTTTATAAATTTTAGGGGCGAGACACCTCTTAGTAAGGGAAATAAACTAATACCAGTGTGTGGCAACATGAGTATTCTGTATTCTACATATACCATACATAACATATTCAGTACTATTTCGTAAAATCTAGAAAACATATATATATATATATATATATATATATATATCAACATATGGCAAAACATACTGCATTTTCATAAACATATCTCATCTTATATAGTAATAATAACATAAAAACGATCCTCGTAGGTTAGCTAACTGTTGTCATGTATTATCCCCGCATGACTGGGTTGTGTGGCCCAAAGGCGGGACCTGATAATGGTTGGCCAACCATTGCCAAGTCAATCATACAGTTTGTAAGTCCGATGGGTCTGCCAGACCTGGTCCGTACACCAGGGGCGATCACACACACTTCTTTAAAAACCATATCGACCATCAAATCTCACACCACTCCGTATAGCGGCGTTAACACAAATATCATGATCACGAGGATCATGGACACATAGCAATGGTACCGTGCAAGTGCTAGCCTAGACCAAGCCAACTAGGTTCTGATATCATATAGCATATACTGAAACTGTGATACATGAATATTTCATATCATTAATTTTCACTTTAATCATATCATTTCACATATATACGTATATCATGAAAATCATCGGCCTGTACGCCGGTATTACACATTTTATCATAGCATGGCCCGTAAGCCGGCAAACCATAGCACAGACCGTATACTGGCAATTCACATCACAGCATAGCCCGTACACTGGCAAACATATCATAGCACAACCCATACACTAGAAAATCACATCATAGCACGGCCCGTACGCTGGCAAACATATCATAGCACAGCCCGTACGCTGGCAAATTACATCATAGCACAGCCCGTACTTCGGCAAACATATCACATATAAAAATCTCAGACAGTACGCCGGTTTTCCCATTATAAAAATCTGTATCATAAACACAATTCTAGAAACAGTATTTCATAGCATTCTATACTCATGCCACACAAACAAATTTTCACATATTCAACATACCGTCATTTTAACAGAATTTTCCCAAATATAAATCATATATAAATATATTCATTTCCCTGAAATCGAATTCTATAATAATATACAGACATTTTTCAAAAAGTACTAGCTTAGTTTATCCCCTTACCTGACTACTGAGAAAGCCCCTAAAACAATCTAGTCTAACCCCCGTAGGATTTCCTGACCAATACCCTAAAACCAAAAATTCCTAGTATTAAACTTCAGTATTTTCATGCGTACATCATTACTTACAACTATCATAAGATCAAATTTGGCTTAAAAAGCTTTACCTCAACTCAAGGATGATTTCCAACTAGCTTTCACCAACGATCCGCTCCGGCAGATTTGTAGAGAACTTCGCCAAGAGCATCATGGTGGCTACGGATCGTCGATCCGGTGTAAATCTGGCCCAAAATAGATGAAAGAAAGAGAGAGAACCGAAGGGGAGAGAGAGAGAAAAGAGATGGCTTCTTTAGGAAGTTAAAAATCAGATTTTTACATATATATAAAACTGGATTCGTTGACGAGCCACGTCCTTCGTCGACGAAACCTTCATTAATTTCGTCTACGAAATTCATTCCTCGTTGACGAAATTCAAGCGGCTCAGAAACCTCTCTCAGTATTTCTTCGTCAACGAATCCCTTGTATTTGTTGACGAATTCTCTTAAGCCTTCGTCGACGAATCCGCTGTATTTGTCAACGAAGCCCTGATGACCTCCCCTCAGTTATCCCTTCCAAAGTTCAATGTCGTCGACTGCTTTCTTCTATTTCCGGTTTCCATTTCCCTTCCTCTATATCATTTAAATTCCATTTTAAATTCTGGTCATTACATTCTCCCTTCCTTATAAAATTTCATCCTCGAAATTTACTATGCACATAACTCGTCATCCTTTAACAAGAAAAGGGTCTACTTATTTTATTACTTACCCTCACTAATGGCGGAGGAATACCGTGGTTACATTTCGAGTCTTGGGAGATTACATATACAAAAGGAAACCATTCTCCCAAAACTAAAATACTGCACTAATTATACCATGATATGTACCTGCAAAAGAAAACTACCTAACTACTTTACATTTTATCCAATCAAACTTCTTGAAATAAATGCGGACACCTCTACTTCATCTGCTCCTCAGACTCCCAAGAAGCTTCTTCTACCGCATGATTCCTCCACAAAACTTTTACCTGAGGAATCTTCTTGTTACGTAGCTCCTATACTTTCCTATCCAGAATCTGCACTGGTACCTTCTCATACACCAGTGAATCATTGAGCTCTAACTCCCCATAGCTAATAATATGAGAAGGGTCTGGGACATATTACCTTAACATAACAACATTGAATACGTCGTGGACCCTGGATAACGCAGGTGGTAAAGCTAGCCTGTAGGCTACCGATCCCACTTTATCTAGAATCTCAAATGGACCAATAAACCTAGGACTAAGTTTACCCTTCTTCCCAAATCGCATAACCCCTTTCATCGGAGCTATCTTCAAAAACACATTATTACCCACCTCAAACTCTAGATTCTTGCGGCGATTATCAGCATAACTTTTCTATCAGCTCTGAGCTGCACTGATCCTGTCCTTGATAAGCCGAACTTTATCACACGCTTGTTGCACCAGCTCTGGCCCCACTATTCGCTGCTCACCCACTTCATCCCCAAACAAAGGAGATCGACATCTCCTACCGTATAGTGCCTCGAACGGTGCCATGCCAATACTAGATCGGTAACTATTATTATACGCGAACTTTACCAGCGGCATAAACTAAGTCCAACTACCCTCAAAGTCTAATACACATGCATGGAGCATATCCTCTAGTATCTGTATCGTCCTCTCAGTCTGCCCGTCTGAATGAGGATGGAATGCCGTACTAAACGATAACTGAGACCCCAGAGCCTCCTGCAAACTCTTCCAAAAACGTGATGTAAAATGTGAGTCTCTATTTGACACAATCGATACTGGCACTCCATGTGAATGAACTATCTCCTGAATGTAGATCTCCGCTAAATGGCTGAGGGGATAACTGATCTTGATAGGTATAAAGTGGGTGGTCTTCGTCAAACGGTCAACAATCACCTAGATGGCATTCTGGCCATGTAACGCCGTCGACAGTCCTGACACGAAGTCCATAGATATATGATCCCACTTCCACTCTAGGATAAATAACGGCTGCAACTGCCCTGCCGGCCTCTGATGCTCTGCCTTTACCTGCTGGTACGTCAAACACTGGGCTACATACTCAGCAATCTCCCTCTTCATACCACTCCACCAATACGACTCTTGCAGATCTCTGTACATCTTCGTACTACCTGGATGAACTGTATACAAAGATCTATGAGCCTCCTCTAAAATAGTCTTCCGGATCTTAGTATCGGTAGGAACGCATAATCTGGAATGGAACCACAAAGTTTCGTCATCCACAATACTAAAATCCTCCCTCTGGCCATTCTGTACTCTATCTATCACCTTTGCTAATTCTGGATCTTCCTTTTGAGCGGTTTTAATTCTTTCTTGTAGAGTATGCCATACCACTAGACTGGAAATACACACTGGAAGATCACTCTCTACCAACTCTATGCCGAGTCTCTCCAAATCCATCATGATTGGATACTGGATCTTTATAGTCGCCAATACTGGTTCCCTAGATTTCCTACTTAACGCATCAGCTACCACGTTTGCTTTCCCTGGGTGATAACTGATGGTACAATCAAAATCTTTTATCAGTTCCAACCATCTTCTCTACCTCATATTCAGTTTGTTCTGCGTGAAGAAATACTTTAAGCTCTTGTGGTCGGAGAAAATCTCACACTGCTCGCCGTACAGGTAATGCCTCCAAAATTTCAAAGCATGTACCACTGCAGCCAATTCAAGATCATGTGTAGGGTGGTTCTTTTCATATTATTTCAACTTTCTAGATGCATACGCCACTACCCTGTCATGCTGCATCAACACACAACCAAGTCCCTTCAAGGACGAATCACTGTAAATGACATACCCCTTATCCCTTGATGGAATAATCAATACTGGTGCTGTGACTAATCTTTGCTTCAGTTCTTGGAAACTCTGCTCACAGCTGTCATCCCACTCAAACTTGACATTCGTCCTCGTCAGTCGTGTCAAAGGTATTGACAAAGCTGAGAATCCCTTAACGAAATGGCGGTAATAACTAGCTAGCCCCAAGAAACTCCTGATCTCTTGGACATTTCTCGGTCTAGCCCAATTCACTACAGCCTTAATCTTACTAGGATCCATAGAAATACCGTCTCCAGATATAATATGCCCCAAGAACACGACCTCCTCCAGCCAAAATTCACATTTATTGAACTTGGCGTACAACTTCTTTTCCCAAAGTGTCTGCAAAACCTGCCTTAGGTGCGTCTCATACTCCTCATAGCTCTTCAAATAGACCACTACATCATCAATAAACACAACAACAAACTGGTCTAGGTACTGGTGAAAAACTCTGTTCATCAAGTCCATGAACACAGCCGAGGCATTTGTCAGACCAAACGGCATAACAAGAAACTCATAATGCCCGTACCTAGTCCTAAAAGCCGTCTTCGAGACATCTTCTGCTTTCACTTTTACCTGATGGTAGCTGGACCTGAGATCAATCTTCGAATACACCCGTGTACCCTAGAGCTGGTCAAACAAAGCGTCGATACGGGGTAGGGGATATCTGTTCTTGATTGTCACTTTATTAATCTCCCTATAGTCTATACACATCCTCATGGTCCTGTCTTTCTTCTTCATAAATAAAATTGGAGCTCCCTACAGAGATACACTGGGTCGTATGAAGCCTTTATCGAGTAGATTTTGCAACTGATTCTTCAATTCTGCCAATTCTGCGGGCGCCATTTGATAAGGTGCTTTAGAAATCGACGCTGTACCTGGAAGTAGTTCAATAGGAAAATCTACCTCACGATCGGGTGGCAAGCTTGGTAACTCATTTGGGAAAACATCTGTAAACTCTTTTACTACAGGCGTGCTAGCAAGTTTCGATTCATTTTCTGACATCTCTTTCACAACAACTACAAACCCCTGATAACCACTCAGCAATAGTCTTATGGCCTGAATAGCTGAAACTAGTTGAGGTGGGGATTGCACACGCGACCTTACAAACTTGAATTCTGCTTCCCCCGGAGATTTGAATATCACCTCTCGTGCTCGGCAATCTATGCTGGCAAAATTGACCACTAGCCAATCCATGCCAAAAATAACTTCAAACCCGTGCATGTCCAGCACTATCAAATCAGCAGACAAAGTCTTTCCTTGAATATCAACTGGACAACCTCGGAGCACCCTACTACACCTCACTACTAACCCAGTCGGTGTAGATACTAGCAATTCAACATCTAATAGTTGTGTTTTAACCCCACATAATTTAACACACCCCGATGACACGAACGAGTGTGTAGCTCCTGAATCAAATAATGCAATAACTTTAAAAGAAAGCATAATGACCATACCTGTCACCACGTCACCTGACGTCTTAGCCTCACTCGGCGTTAGAGTAAACACCCTAGCTGGTGCCGTATTCCTCAGTTGGTCCCCACGTGGTGCCTGATAACCTCCCCGATATGGTCTAGGAGCTGAAATTGCATCTGGTGGGATAGGGCAGTCTCGTACCATGTGCCTCGATTTACCGCAGTGATAGCACATCACACCACCAACTCAACACTCTCCCTAGTGCCTCCTACCATAAGTCTGACAAACAGGAGGACCCTGCCCTGTTTGCACCTCACGTCCTCCTATCTCTTGTCTCCGCCCTCTGCCGTGATTGTCTCTCCTCCACTGGCCCGGTAGATGTAGATCTCTTCTTCTGTCCCTGCTCCTCTGCATCAAGACGCTCACCAATCTCTGCCAAGGCCGCCCTGTCAACTAACTCAGCAAAGTCCTAGATCCGTAGCACCACCACCTACTTGAATACAATCCGTCTCAAGCCTCTCTCAAACTGCCTCGCATTCTTCACTTCATCAGGAACAATATATGGGGTGAAATGAGAGAGCTCGATAAAACGTGCTGCATACTGCTGGACGGACAGGTGTCCCTGCTACAGACTCAGGAACTCTTCTACCTTAGCCTCCCTAATAGTAGCTGGAAAATACCTATCAAAGAACAAATCTTTAAATCGGTCCTATGTCATGGCTATCGGAGTCACCCTCTGCTGCTCTAATAGTCTCACTGCAGTCCACCACCTCTCAGCCTCTCCTATCAGTCTATAGGTGGCAAAAAGGACCCTCTGTTCCTCAATACACTGCAATTCAACCAAGATTTTCTCGATCTCCTGCATCCAGTTCTCAGCGGCTACAAGATTAACTCCACCTAAGAACGCCAGAGGATTCATCTTCATAAACTTCTCTATGGTGCACCCATGGCCTGAAGATGGACCACTCTGCTCCCTCGAGCTCCTAGCGATCTCAGCCATAACCTGCTGAGCCACGCTACGTAATACTGCATCAGAGTCGGTCCCAGCTGCACCTGATGGTCGTACTCCATCATTGCCACTCGCATGGGCATTATTTCCTTCTAGATCCATCTTAGAAACAACAAACACAACTTAGAAATTCTATCCTTATAATTTACCCACCTATTCTTCCCACTTATCTCAACATCTCTCACTCATTTCCAATCCCCAATCCTACATTTTAGGAACACAACTCGACAATAGCTTACTATGGTTTTCTTGAAATCATCACCCCAAGAAAAATACAGAAACTACCACGGAAGTCCTGCCACTAGACTGTAGAGCAACCTTAAGTCTTTTCCTAGACTCTGGTATTGTTTCTATTGCATTCTAGAGTCTACAGAACCTAGCAACTTAGTCTCTGATACCAAACTGTCACGACCTGCTTAGTTTCCATATTTTTTTTTATATAATAATAAAATCAACATCATACATTCTAGCTCAACATATCATAATCCACCTGGACCCGTGGGTACAAGGGATACCACAAAACACAAAACGAAAGCCTAAGCAGTAGGAAACATATACATCTCATCATAACATACATCACAATACCATATATCACAATATACCAGAGTTACTACAATCACTGTATCTCAGTATATACATCCCCAAAAATCATATCTAGGGACATTTCCCCCAAAATCTAAGTGTCCCTACAAAAACTTACCTTCAAAGAGGGCAGATAAACAACTCTAGATCAGTGGGACTTTTCCCGCTCCCCTATCCGGGGCTCCTGAAAAGTTTATAAATTTTAGGGATGAGACACCTCTCAGTAAGGGAAATAAACTAATACCAGTGTGTGACAACATGAGTATTCTATGTTCTACATATACCATACATAACATATTCAGTATTGTTTCTTCAAATCAGGAAAACATATCTCATTTTATATAGTAATAATAACATAAAAACAATCCTCGTAGGTTAGCTGGCTATTGTTATGTATTACCCCCACATGACTGGGTTGTGTGGCTCGAAGGCGGGACCTGACAATGGTTGGCCGACCACTACCAAGTCAATCATATAGTTTGTAAATCCAATGGGTCTGCCAGACCTGGTCCATACACCAGGGGCGATCACACACACTTTTTTAAAAACCACATCGACCATCCAATCTCACACCACTCCGTACAGCGGTGTTAACATAAATATCATGATCACGAGGACCATGGACACATAGCAACGGTACCGTGCAAGTGCTAGCCTAGACCAAGCTAATCAGGTTCTGATACCATATAACATATACTGAAACTGTGATACATGGATATTTCATATCATTAATTTTCACTTTAATCATATCATTTCACATATATATATGTATATCATGAAAATCATCGACCCGTACGCCGGTATTACACATTTTATCATAGCACGGCCCGTATGCCGGCAAACCATAGTACAGCTCGTACGCTTGCAATTCACATCATAGCACGACCCGTACATCGGCAAACATATCATAGCACAGTCCGTATGCTGGAAAATCACATCATAGCACGGCCCGTACGCCGACAAACATATCATAGCACAACCCATACGCTGAAAAATTACATCATAGCACCGCCCGTACGCCGGCAAACATATCATATATAAAAATCTCGGACCGTACGCCGATTTTCCCATTATAAAAATCTGTATCATAAACACAATTCTAGAAACAGTATTTCATAGCATTCTATAGTCATGCCACACTAACAAATTTTCACATATTCAACATACCGTCATTTTAATAAAATTTTCCCAAATATAAATCATATATAAATATATTCATTTCCCTGAAATCGAATTCTATAATGATATACAGATATTTTTCAAAAAGTACTAGCTTAATTTATCTCCTTACCTGACTATTGAGAAAGCTCCTAAAACAATCTAGTCTAACCCCCATAGGATTTCCTAACCAATACCCTGAAACCGAAAATTCTTAGTATTAAACTTCAGTATTTTCATGCGTACATCATTACTTACAACTATCATAAGATCAAATTTGGCTTAAAAAGCCTTACCTCAACTCAGGGATGATTTCCAACTAACTTTCACCAACGATCCGCTCCGGCAGATTTGTAGAGAACTTCGCCAGGAGCGTCGTGGTGGCTACGGATCGTCGATCCGACGTAAATCTTGCCTGAAATCGATTAAACAAAGAGAGAGAATCGAAGGGGAGAGAGAAAGAGAAAAGAGATGGCTTCTTTAGAAAGTTAAAAATCGGATTTTTACATATATATAGAACTGGATTCATCGACGAGCCACATCCTTCGTCGACGAATCCTTCATTAATTTCGTTGACAAAATTCATTCCTCGTCGATGAAATTCAGGAGGCTCGAAAACCTCTCTCGGTATTTCTTCATCGACGAATCCCCTGTATTTATCAACGAATCCCCTGTATTCGTCGACGAGGCCCGATAACCTCCCCTCAGTTATCCCTTCCAAAGTTCAATGTTGTCGATGAACACTGTCGGATGCTTCCTTTTGTTTCCGATTTCCATTTCCCTTCCTCTATATCATTTAAATGCCATTTTAAATTTGGGTCGTTACATTGCCTCCGGTGCGCGAGGTGGATTTTTCTATAGATTTACCTCCAGGGACTGCGCCGATTTCTAAGGTTCCCTATCGTATGGCTCCAGCTGAATTGGGAGAATTAAAGGAACAGTTGCAACACTTACTGAACAAGGGATTTATACGACCTAGTGTATCACCATGGGGAGCTCCAGTGCTGTTCATAAACAAGAAAGATGGGTCCATGAGGATGTGTATTCATTATAGGGAGATAAACAAAGTTACCATTAGGAATAAATATCCTCTACCCTGTATAGACGATTTGTTTGATTAGCTCCAGGATACACGAGTATATTTCAAGATCGACCTCATATTCGGGTATCATCAAGTGAGAGTAAAAGCAGAGGACGTGCGGAAGATAGCCTTTAGGACCAGGTATGGGGACTACGAGTTCCTCGTTATGCCATTTGGTCTGACGAATACCCCAGCCGTGTTCATGGACTTGATGAACAGAGTTTTCCACTAGTATCTAGATCAGTTTGTGGTAGTTTTCATTGATGATATACTGGTGTACTTGAAGAGTTTTGAGGATCATGAGGTGCATTTGAGGCAGGTGTTGCAGACACTCAAAGAGGAGAAGCTTTATGCCAAGTTTAGTAAGTGTGAGTTCTGGCTTGAGAAAGTTGCATTTTTAGGCCACGTGATCTCAGGGGACGGTATTTTAGTGGATCCCAGCAAGATCGATGCGGTGGTAAGTTGGGCCAGGCTGAGGAATGTGCAGAAAGTTAGGAGTTACTTAGGACTGACAGTTTATTATCGTCGTTTTGTTAAGGGGTTTTTAGCTTTATCAGGACCTCTCATGCGTTTGACCAGGAAGAATGCCAAATTTGTATGGGATGAAGAGTGCGAGTAGAGTTTTCAAGAATTAAAGCAGCGGCTCGTCACTTCACCAGTTCTGATGATTCCATCAGGAGGTGATGGTTATGTTATCTATAGTGACGCATCATTGAAAGGGCTCAGTTGTGTGCTGATGCAGCATGGTAGGGTAGTGGCTTATGCATCTAGGCAGTTGAAAGAATATGAAAAGAACTACCCTACTCACGATTTGGAATTGGTTGCGGTTGTACATGCACTAAAGATCTGGAGACATTATTTATATGGTGAGAGGTGTGAGATATTTTCTGATCATAAGAGCCTAAAGTATTTCTTCACACAGAAAGAGTTGAACATGCGGCAAAGAAGGTGGTTGGAGCTTATGAAGGATTACGACTGTACCATCATTTACCACCCAAGTAAAGCAAATGTGGTGGCTGATGCTTTGAGTCATAAATCAGGAGACACAGTACAACTAGCAGCGGTAGCTCAGCATTCGATTCAGATGGACTTAGAAAGACTCGGTGTGGAGTTAGCGGAAGATGATCCTTAGGCGCTTATTGCTAGTTTGGTTGTATAGCCTACAGTTTATGAAAAATTAAAGTTACTCAGAGGGATGATCCAAAATTGGTAGAAGTGATAGCCAGAATACAGAATGGTTAGGGGGAAGAATTCAGCATTTTTGACGATGGGGCTCTGAGATTTCACACCAGATTGTATGTGCCTGCAGATGACAGCATCAAGAGGAAGATTCTAGAGGAGGCACACAGATCTCTATACATTGTTCATCCTGGTAGTACGAAAATGTATAGGGATCTACGAGATTATTTCTGGTGGAGTAGCATGAAGAGTGAAATAGCAGAATTTGTGAAGCAGTGTTTAACGTACTAGCAGGTTAAGGCTGAGCACCAGAGACCGACTGGTCAATTGCAGCCACTTTTCATTCTCGAGTGGAAGTGGGATCACGTATCCATGGATTTTGTTACTGGGTTGCCGCCAGCGCCGCATGGTTAGAATGCCATCTGGGTAATAGTTGAGAGACAGCGCACTTTCTGCCTATTAAGATTAGCTACCCTATGAACAGGTTAGCAGTGATTTACATACAGGAGATTGTTCGACCCCATGGAGTGTCGGTATCCATAGTCTCGGACCATGATCCACGTTTTACATCACGATTCTAGAGGAGTTTGCAGGAGGCATTGGGACTCAGCTAGCATTTAGTATTGCTTTCCACCCTCAGACCGATGGTCAGACTGAGAGAACAATCCAGATATTAGAAGATATGCTTCGTGCCTGTGTGCTAGACTTTGGAGGTAGCTGGATTCAGTTTTTGCTACTAGTTGAATTTTCTTATAATAATAGTTATCAGACTAGCATCAGCATGGCACCCTACGAGGCATTATATGGTAGGAGATGCCGATCTCCTCTATTCTGGGATGAAGTAGGTGAAAGACGAGTTTTTGGACCAGAGATAATTCAGTAAGCATGTAATAAAGTTCAAATTATTCGAGATAGGATCAGTGCAATGCAGAATCCGCAGAAAAGCTATACAGATGCTCGCCGCTGGGAACTGGAATTTGGAGTAGGTGATCATGTTTTCCTGAAAATAGCACCATTGAAGGGGATTATGAGGTTTGGGAAGAAGGGTAAGTTGAGCCCTAAGTTCATTGGTCCATTTGAGATACTCGAGAAGATTGGAGCAGTGACCTATCGGCTGGCTCTACCGCCATCTCTATCCAGGATTCATGACGTGTTTCATGTTTCTATGTTAAGGAAATACGTCCCCAATCCTTCCCATATCATCAGCTATGTAGACTTGGAACTCAGGAGTGGTCTAGTATATGAGGAAGCTCCAGTTCAGATCTTAGATAGAAAAGATCAGGAATTACGCAATAAGAAAATACCACTAGTAAAAGTTCTATGGAGAAACCACGCGATTGAAGAAGCCTCATGGGAACTTGAAAATGAAATCAAAATATCCCCATTTATTTGATGAATTATAGTATTGATGTATATACTAAGATGGTAATTTTATTTTGTTGAGTCCAGTGTAATTGTAATGTAGAGCATAGGTTAGGTAGTATTTTAGTTTTGGGGGAAATTTTCTTTTATGGTTGTAATCTCCTAGAAATACCCATGTAACCACGGTATTCCTCTGTCATAAGTGAGGGTAGGTAATAAAATAAATAGACCCTTTTTCTTTTACTGGATGATGGAGTGTATAGATAGAGATATGGATAGTAAATTTCGAGGAGGAAGTTTTATAAGGAGGGGAGAATGTATTGACTTGAAGAATAATAGTATTTTAATAATAAGAGGGAGAGAAATGGAAATAGAAATAGAAGGAGAATAATTTCAGGAAATTACTAGGCTTCGTTGACGAAGGTCTTCAGGACCTCGTCGACGAGGTCCCGTCTTATTGACGAGAAAATACCAAGCGAAAGATTTGGGGTACTCTGAATGTCGTCGACGAAGGGTAAAGTTCGTCGACGAATTTACTAAAGGACTCATCGACAAATCTGGCCCTATAAATAGTGCAAACTTGGATTTTTATCACATTTCAACGCAAATACTTCCCCTTTTCTCTCTCCTACAGCCCCTCCTACTTCTCTCTTCGATTTCTGCCCCGCCAGTTGCCGGATCGACGATCCGAAGCCACCATGACTCTCCTGGTAAGGTTCTCTGCAAGTTTTCCAGAGTGGATTGTTGGTGAAACGAAGTTGGATTTCATCCCAAATTCAGGGTAAGACCTTTTAGTCCATTTTGGCCTTTATGACAGTTATAGGAAATGATATAGACAAGGAAATATTGATATTTGTTTCGGCAAATGTTGTTTTTAGGGTGTTGTGTAGGAGGCCCTGCGGGTGTTAGGCCAGTATACCATAGGGGCTTTCCAGTAGTTAGGTAAGGGAAATATGCGATGCTAGGTAATTTTAAAATATTATATAGTTTATTAATTATGAATGTTATGTATTAAAGTATAGTGTGGCTTGAGAATATGAATATAGTACGGAGATATGTTTTACGAATTTCAATACCATGATTTTACGAATCTAAGTACCATGATTATACGAATTCCAGTACTATGATTATGCAGTTTTCAGTGTTATGATTATACAATTCTCAGTACTATGACGTATGGAATATAGTTACAGTTTATTCAGTATCATGGTTATTACGGTTATTTCAGAATCAAGGTAAATCAGATAGTTGTATATAGAGATATATTATATAGTATTAGACCCTGTTGGACCATACAGTTATAGAGCACGGTACCATTGTTACAGATATTTATGTTATGAGTGCAACCACCTATTTAGATAATACGTGGTAGTAGGTCGTTCACCTAGGCCTTTGATGTGGACAGACTCCCCATGAGATATGGGTTGAGGTGGGCAGATCAAACTGATGGAGTCTAGTGATTTACCCTGGTCGGCCAGCTAGTATAGATCCCACCTACGGGCCGCACAACCCTATCATGAGGGGTTAAATCATGACACACAATTATCCACAGGGAAAGTTTTCAGTTATTATTATGTATATACAGATTTACAGAGGCAGAGAATATATTTATGTACAATAGAAGTATTTTAAATAGTAACCTAATATACTGATATGTTAAGTAACATGGAAAAAGTAGTGGTTTCTATTACTTGTACCGTATTTTCAGATTCAGTTATATGCGTTTATACAGAAACAGATTTTCATGGTATTGTACTCATTTGCCACACACTAGTAATAGCATATTTCGTCATATTGAGCGTTGGCTCATCCCAATTAATTTAACATTTTTCAGGTGACCCAGGTAGGCGAGCAGACCAGGCTCGCAGATAGAGGAGCTGCTGTACTGCCCTGTTAGTAGATAGTGAGTATGTTTTAGAGTATTTTTGTATAGCTCCAACCCAGTTGAGGGTATCTTGGGGAACAATGTACATGTATATTCTGGGAAACAATTTAGCACTGGTATTGTATATAACTACGTATGGTTATGTTTATTTGATTTTTCCTTCTTGCTGCTTAGGTTGATGATACAATTTGGTATTAGAGCATTTTAAATGTTATAGTATAAAAAAAAAATATGGAAATTAAGTAGGTCGTTACATGCCTGGTAGGCCAACCAGAGTAAGTCCAGCCTACGGGCCGCACAACCCTATTATGAGGGGATATATCATGATATACAGATCCCAAGATATAACAGAAGTTCCTATGTACATATATATCACACAGCAATAGTTATAATATTATATTAGTAGTATGTACAGATAGCAAGTTCAGATACGCAGATATTTTAAACTACATTACATGTGTTTTGTACAGTATATCAGTCTATTCATTTTTACGGTATCAGTGTTATTTCAGTTATTATATGTACAACTCAGCCGCCACACACTAGTGATATCATATTTCCTCTTACTAAGCGTCGTCTCATCCCAGTGACTTATTATTTTTCAGGAGATCCAGTTAGGCGAGCAGATCAGGCTCGCGGGTAAAGGTTGTTTTGGTGTTGCCCTTGCTGAGAGGGTATGTGTATTTTGGTGCCAGTGAGTTGGGGTAGATCCCAGGTTTTTGATGTTGTCACTGGGTATTACATGTTGTAAATATACTTTAGAATATTATAGTTTTCTGGTATTGTATAGTAGTTCCCAGTTTTTGTATACCACTGCTTAGATATGTACGATGTACATAGTTTCCTTAGTGCTTCTTTGAGCCTGAGGTTATCAATAGTATTTCAGACAGATGATATTTATGTTATATGTATATAGATGGAATAAATAAATAAATAAAATGTTAAATATATAGTAGGTCGTTACAAAAACAACTATGGTAGGCTCGGTATTTTACAACCATTCAAAGCATGTATGAAAAATAGTCAAGACATTAAATAATACCATGCATGAACGTAAATTAAAGTGCGAAGATAAGGGAACACATTATATGATATCGGGGTTCGGCCAATATTGCCTACGTCCCCGTCTCAAGCTCACAAGTAACATGATTCCACTAAAGCTCACTTCTAGGTGGAGCAACACCGAATACAACACTAGGTCAAATTACTAGGGCTGACCTCAAACTTTACAACCTCTCCTTAAAGGGGCGGAGAAGACCCACCTCAGGCCACGCTTGAATTACATTCGATCCTTACTGGTTAGATCAACACCCCCTCAGACTACACCTGGAATACAACAATGAATATAGAATTTGCGTACAATTCAAATGCTTCTCAACTAAGCAAATATGTACCGACATGCACAAACAATAACCAATGCATTCACAGATAATAGAATTTATGCTTAGGTGAGATTGGTCAAGTGATATATCAACTCACAACAATTTATGTATATCAATATGTGTGTGAGTAAGACCTTTGATTTGAGATATTATAATTAACAAATAATCAAAGGAACTTGGGAATCCTAATCAAATATTCTCAACAAATATTTTTCAATATAATGCTCAATAGAGATTAGGATTAAAGCTTGCAAAGATATGATATATATCAATAATAATATACAAGCTTTAGATAGTTGCAATGAGGATGCAAGATCTCAAGAAAATATAGAGTTTTCCCAATCAATATTTATCAATATGAAATACTATGGGAAAAAGTCTCTAAGCTAACCCTCAAAAATATTTTTCAAACGATTATGCAAGATGAGAGTTGTATGCTTGGAGATGAATGGAAATATGCACAATAATAAAAAAATTCAAACTCCCTTTCAAGTTGAAAACAAGGAGTATAAATAAATGATTCTCCTTAAGAAACGTTTTTCAAATCAAAGTGTAAGGAGAATGAGCAGATATATTTTGAAAGATTAAAAGAATTTGATCAAAACGAGTAGTATAAACAAAAAGAACTTCAGAAAATTTTTTGGCTAATGATTTTCCTAATCCCTTGCTAATCAAGATAAATGAGGATTTTATAGATTTTCATGAAAATATAACCATTGGGGACACAAGGGGAATTTTAGAAAAAAGTTTAATTGGGTTTAATTAACTTAACCTTGATTTACCTGTGGTAAATATTTTCAACCCGAGAGATTCAGTCATCCAAAGCTCAAGTTCGATCACCCGAACACTCACAACAGTCATCGGGGATTTTTCTAGTTCGGTCACCCATGGCCACTGGCTGGTAGGTTGAGCTAGGCCATTTTTCAAAGCTTTGTGCTTTCGGTCATCTGGTGAGAGATTCGGTTGGCTGGGATTTGAACTTCGGTCGCCCGAGCCCAGTTTGAACTAAGAGTTCGGTCGACCGAGGGTGATTGAAAAAGTTACTTTCAAGGTTCAGTCGTCCGTGAATGATTAGTTCAAAAATAGTTTGGTTGCCCAAGACATAGTCAACAGTTTGACTTCTAGCCGGTTCGGTTGACCGAGGCATTTTATATTGCCAAGGTTCGGTCGCCCGAAACATCACAAATATGTCCTTTATGTCCTGTTTGGTCTCTTGTGCAATTTCAACCCTGGTGAAAAATCATGTGGCATTTAAGTGTAAGGGTTATGGTTCCTATTGTCATTCTATGACCTAGGCTTTTTAATTGAGTCCAAAAAATCCAACGTCGGTCGACCGAAGTCTGCCTATGGTATATTGATTTCTTTATGGTCAGACTATGACCTTTGAGCATAAACCTGTCATGTATGAGATGCAGTTATTACAAACCATAATTATTACAAACCCAACAAATTATGAAATAAAAATGCATTTACAATTAAAACAAATGTCTTCTTCTTTTGCTATTGACTCTTCATGGAATCAGCCAGGATTATGTGCTTTAAGTCCTTTCTGCCTTCCACTTCACTTACATGTGTGTGTTCTTAATGATTAATCTATTCAAGTACTTAGGCACACACATTAGTAACATGTAGTTTGTCATTATCAAAATCAGGAATTGGACTCAAAAATTCAACAAGATCTTTGTAATTCGAGTAGCTTCAATTTGAGCAGCTTTTCGTTTGAATTTTCATAATCTGAGCAGCTCCTTTGTACTATCTCTTCAGGTCTCATGAGCTTTGCTCATCAGTTGGTCCGTTTCTTCGTGCTAGGTGAGCTTTGCTCACATGCTTGGGCCATTTCTTTGGGCCTCATAAGCTGTGCTCATCAATTGAGTCATTTTTTTTTGTCTCATGAGCTTTGCTCATCCATTGGGTTGTTTCTTTATGCCTCATGGGCTGTGCCCATTTGTAGGGTTGATTCTTCAGGCCTCATGGGCTATGCCCATCTGTTAGGCCGATTCTTTAGGCCTCATGGCCTGTGCCCATTTATTGGGCCGATTCTTCAAGCCTCATGGGCTGTGCCCATCTGTTGGGCTGATTCTTCAGGCTTCATGGGCTGTGCCCATCTATTCGGGATGCGAGCAAGTCTGGGATGTGTTCCAGTTTGAGATTTTCATCCATCAAGATATGCATATTGTTTGTGATTCAGGCCCATTGAGGATGTGCATCTATCTAGGATGTGTGCCTATTCGGGATGCGTGCAAGTCTAGGATGCATGCCAATTTGAGATTTTCATCCATTGAGATATGTACTCTATTTGGAATTCGAGAACCCTAGTGATTCCCGCCTTATCGTGATGTGTGATTGGTGGGATTCGTGCCAAAAGTTCATGCCACTTTTGCTCTATAAAAGGGATCTGTCCGCTCATACCTTCCTTGTCTCCAACGAGGAAGCCTTTTGGCATTTAGTGTTGACTTTTTTAGGTTTCATCCTATTTTGATAATGACAAACCAAGACATCTAATTTTGCTACTGAGTATGTTTACAAGGATTAAGGTAATAAGCACAATAACAGATGCAAATTGGAAAGTCATGAAGTACACAAGGCAATGTTATTTGGCTATAAACATGGAGCATATTAAAACCAAGCTTGAAGACTATGAAGATATTTACGGAGCTCATGAAGTCAAAGCTTGAAGAATTTAAAGAATTTATTTCATATATTTTGCAAATAGGATCTATGTAAGTACACTATCATTGATTATGTGAAAAAACTTATAGGAGACCTTAGTTGGACCCTAGACAATCTATATTTCATTGAAAATTATTTTTAAAATGTGTAAAAATTATTTCAAAGTGTAAAAATCAATTTTGGAATGAAAAACCCCAAAACAAGATTTTCCAATCTCCCCCAACTTTTTTTTTTTTTCCTACCACCGTATTGATGAGCGATGTTCTCAATCAATGACTTCTCATCTTAAAAAATGTTCAACATAAAAGTTGTGATATTTTTTCTTAGTTTTCTTTTGATAACAAGATAGCTTTATTTGGAGTTTTTTTAGCAAAAGTTATGTCCCAAATACTGAAAAGTATTTGCAAGTGAAATTGCCTAGAAAGTTGGGCAATCGAATTCTCAATTCGGTCGACCGAAAATCGCGGCGAAAGCGCCAAAACAGCTAGCTTTTAGAATAATTATTTATTTTCAAAGCCCAATGGCCATAAAATGGCTATTAGACCGTCTTGCCTATAAATACAAGGTTTTAAACTTGTTTTAGTAAGAGAAGAAAAGAGATATACATCTATAGAAGCTGAAATCGGAAAACCAAGACTTCGTATGAAGCTTCCAAAGAAGTTTGAGTCCGCCGAGAAATGACAAGCTTTGGAGAGATGGGTTTGGGTTTTTAGGGATAGAAGGACAAGGAGTAAGATCGAGAGAGGAGAGTCCGTCTTTGTAGAAACCCTAAGGTTTCTGATTTCGGGTTCGCAATAGAAACAAAGAGAAGAGAAAAGAAAGTTTGAAGGGGCCAGAGTCGATGATGAAGCATTCAGAGCCAACTACCTGACTGAGATTGCCATTGATGGGGATGCCAACTGAGGCAAAGCTTGAAGGGTTCTTCTCTGAAGTGGTAGATCCAAGGGTAGAGCTCAAGGCGGAGGAGTGAAGAGAAGAGAGGGTGAGCAAAAGGGAGTTATAGAGAACAGGGGGAGTGTTCGGGAAAGAGAAGAGGATAGAGAGAGAGAGAGAGAGAGAGAGAGAGAGAGAGAGAGAGAGAGAGAGAGAGAGAGAGAGAGAGAGAGAGAGAGAGTGCTGTGAAAAGGAAAAGTGGCAAAATGAGAGGAAAGAAAAATCTTTTAGCTTAAATACTCTGGCCATTAGGGTTGCAGGATTTGAACATGTGGCGCCTTTCCACCCGTCCGATTGAAAAGCCCTACAGTTCTCTCAGAACGGCCGGATCTCCTCACCACATCAACTGTCGAGATCACAGTGTTAGATGTAATGATGGCCGTCCACTCACCTTCCCAGTGCAAGAAATGTGGAATACTCGGCTACCACATACATAGTAAAATGCGTGTCGCCCCCAGTGTCATCCGATCTTCGCTTATGGATGATCAGGATCACATCACTACACCAATACTGATCTGCAAGCACCCTCCAATGAGGCATTGATACGTGCTCAAGTTTGGTCTCGACCAGGACCTTAAACCAGTTGACCCCTGTTGGACCGGTCCTTCTCTGAACTGACTTGGGTCTACTGGACCAATACAAAACCGGTTCAGTTTTTAATCCTTTTTTTATATTTAAATAAATCCTTGTAAATTGCAAAAATTCAAAAAAATTCAGGAGAAAAATCTAAAAATATTTTGGACTCGATTTTTATCGTTTTCGCTTAATCATCTTTGTGTTATTTCAATTAAAAAATCAAAAATCACAAATAACATTTTTAAGATCAAAATTGCCTTCATAAAAATTTAAAAATCATAAAAAATGTAAAAAAAATATTTTTGAGTTGAAAAACTCATTTTTCGTCCCCAAACGGATTCAAAACCTCCTAGAATATTACTTTTCACTAAGAAAATTCTATAAAGATTTCAAGACCCTGGGAATGTACTTTTGTAAACTATTTTCTCAATTTTCCGATCTCGATGATTTCAAAGGGAGACATGAACTTTTCGGAGTACAATATGCCTTGATTATGAGGAATACCTATATAATACCTTCATTTTTCGATTTTTAGAAAGGAGTAATCTTAAAGGCTTATTACATTTAACTTGTGGAATAATTTTCAATTAATCTGGTATCGTTCGTAAGAACAAGCGCGTAGGAGGTGCTGATACCTCCCCCTCGCGTAACCAAACTCCCGAACCCGACTCTAGTAACGCAAAACCGATTCTACCCTTAATTGAGTAGTAATCGAGTGTTCTAACCACACATCAAAAGGTTAGTAGCGACTCCATCACACCATATTTTTTAGGAAAATATTCTTTTCAAAATCCACCCTGTTTTTCCCCGTTCGTAGCTGCACCCGTGCCAATATTTGGCGGGTCCGAGACGTCACGATACCTCTATCAGACACTATATATTTTAAAATAAAAAAAAAAATGACAAGAAAGAAGAAATAACTAATAAATGTAAGAATTCATTTAAAATTTAATAACTTAAATTTTTATATCAGACCTTAAACATGTGTCCCGTCCTCTATAAAAATAAACCGGGACGATCAGAATATATGTAAGTATTATTTATACATATATATATATATATATATATATATATATATATATATGTATACATAATATTACAAATTTTAGAATGAATTCTAACAGTGAAAGCTAAAGAAAGGTTAGGAAAGAGACATGCAAAGAGATGAGGAAAGGGAAGGGCAGGGAAAGGAAGGGCGGTTTGAATAATATAAGCAGTGCAAGTGCAGATGACGGTCAAGTGGCGGTGGTATTTATTGAGTCACCAAACCACTGCACTTCCCAAGTGCTTACCACTATCTATCTATCTATATGTAAAAATATGAATGCATGCGGGTGGGCTAGCTAGCTTATGCATGTATAAATTCCACCAAATAAGATACTGATGATCATATTCTGCATGCATATGCCATGTTTTGGATAAGCTTGAGCATACGAAGCTTAAAATATATGAAGGATCCACTCAGCAACAAATCTTATTAGTAATCTAAATGTGGCACGCACCCAATAAAGCATTCTTTCTGTGGGTGTGGTGAGAGTGTGAGAGTGGTTTTCATTAGAGCTAGGTTGATGCTAAAATATATTATTGTTTTTATTTTGTTATTGCTTTCAAAGTTGTAACAAAGTTGGTGACTATTGGTTGAGGATGCTCCAATTTTTAAGTTGGGATGATTCGGGTTGCAACTGGCTAGCTAGCTAGCTAGCTAGATGTTTAGAAGAATCACTCCCATTTTGGAGGAATGACTTAGTCTATTAATATTTTTATAGATCTAAAAATTGGGGTTCAAATATGTTAAATTTGAGAAGAGCTATGAAGGGCAAAGAATACGAGGGAGCAACTAGAGTTTGAGTTTCAAAAAATCTCTTCTGTGGTTAAATCATTAGTTTTGGATCCAGAACAAAAAAGGGTTTCTGATTAATTTGGGGGTTCAAATGATAGTATATGTAACTTTCAAGATAACACTCCCATGAGTGTGTTCGTATCATCTTTGTAAATACCATGAAATACTTCTATTGTTTGTGCATGTGGTAGTCGCCCAAGTCACCAGATAAGGCAAGTTACTTACCACTTAGGCAACACGGGAACCAAAAATAGTCACCTTGGCAACAAAAGTCACACAGTCATTAGGTGACAGTGGTCACTTATTTATCAGATGGTCATCCTGTCATTATGAGACAAAACGAACAAGCATTGGGCAAACATGTTAATGATATTAATAAAGGTTTGTCAATTACAATAACTTGACTTTCAAATGTTTAGAAACAGACCAGATTTATTATAATTAGTTTATAAGTTGTAACAGTACAATTTAAAAGTAGCAATGATTTGGACACAATTTGAGTTTTAATTGTATTTTGAAGTTTTACTTGAAATGGGTATAGATATGAGTGTGACTTATCTTGTAAGGATCACTGAACCAATTTATGCACATAATATAACTAGCTCAATGCTAAACAAGCTCTAGTTTCTTATATCCTTATCTCTATCTCTCTCTCCTTCTCACTTCCTTCTCTTCTTTGTCTCTTCCCTCTTTATCTCTCCTTACCTCTTTTAATCTAAGTTTTTTCAACTTTGTTGTTTTGCCCTCCTCCTATAATTTCCACAGTTCTTACTATCTCTATCCTTACACCTCTAATGAAGATAAGCATAACATGTAACGACTTACTATTTAACTGAGGTTTTTTTTTTTTTTTTTAATACTATAACATTTTTAAAGCTCTAATACTAACCTAAATTAAACCCAACCATCAACTTAAGCAGCGAGAAACGGAAATCAAATAAACATAATCATATATAATTATATACAATACTAGAGTGCTAAAAGGTTCCTCAAAACATACATAGAAGATTGTTTCCCAATTACCCTCAACTGGCTAGGGCTATACAAAAATACTCTCAAAAATATACTCACTCACTACTGCCAGGGCAATACTGAGGCCCCTCTATCTGTGAGTCTGGTCTGCTCGCCTACCTGGATCACCTGAAAAATGTTAAAGTAACGGGATGAGCCAACGCTCAGTAAGACGAAATATGCTATTGCTAGTGTGTGGCAAATGAGTTACAATACTTATGAAAATTTATTTCTATATAATCATGTATAACTGGATCTGTAAATACAGTACAAATAATAGAAACCACCACCATTTCCATGTTGTTTAACATATCTGTATTTTAGGTTGCTATTCAAAATACTTCTAATGTACACAAGTATATTCTCTGTCTCTGTAAATTTGTATGTACATAATAATAACTGAAAACTTCCCTATGGATAACTGTATGTCATGATTTAACCCCTTATGATAGGGTTGTGCGGCCCATAGGCGGGATCTACCCTAACTGGCTGACCAGGGTAAACCACTATACTCCCTCAGTCAAATCGGCCACTCCTCAACCCATATCTGATGGGGAGCCTATCCACGTCTGGGCACGATCAACCTACTACCACGTATTATCTAAATAGGTGGTTGTACTCTAAAACTGAATATCTATAGCTACGGTACCGTGCTTTGCTGTATGGTCCAATAGGGTCTGATACTATATAATATATTTCTACATACAACTATCTGATTTACCATGATTCTGAAATAACTGTATTAATCATGACACTGAAATAAACTGTAACTGTATCAACTGTATTTCTGAACTGAACTATAATTTGTAAGTCATGGTACTGAAAACTGTATAATCATAGTATTCTGTAATTACTATAAAACATATCCACTAACTATATATTCTGTAAAACATACCCTGAAAACACTATAAAACATGCTTTTGTACTATATTTACATACTCAAGCCACATAATAATTTAATACATAATATTCATAATTAATAAACTGTATAAAGTCTTGTTGTGAATAATAACCTTGTAAAAATATACATTTCATACTGGAAATCATTTTAGAACTACCTAGCATAACATATTTCCCTAACCTAATTTCTGCTAAAATCCCCTTACTGAGACGGGTCGTACACCCGTAGGGTTCTCCACTCAACTCCCTAAAAGCCATATATCCCAGAACAAAATGTCACTATTTCTACGTCTACAGCATTTCCTACAACTGTTGGAAAGCCAAATTCTGAATAAAAGACCTTACCCCGGATTTGGGATGTATTCTAACTTCGTCCCACCGATGATCTGCTCCAGCAGACTTGTATAGAACTCCGCCAAGAGCGTTGTGGTGGCCTCAGATCGTCTATCTGGCGACTGACGGAGCCAAAATCAAAGAAAATTGAAAAGGAAACCGTAGGGGAGGAAGAGAGGGTTTCTCGGCTGAAATTTTCTGCGTAAAAAAAATGAGTTTAGCACTATTTATACTGCGGTCTTCGTCGACGAGCCACGTCATCTCATCGATGAGTCCTGTAGAAAGTTCATCGACGAACCAACACCCTCGTCGATGAATTTCAGGCTTCTAAAAATCCTCTCTCGGCATCTTCTCATCGACGAAACTTGCCCTCCTCAACGAGACCCTCTTGTACCCTCGACAACGAATCCCTTGTGTTCGTCGACGAGGCCATAAGAAAATCCCCTGGGTTATTACATTCAAAATGCGATGTCGCATTCGTCGATGAAGTTGACTGCCCCCTTCTGTTACTGTTTCCATTTCTCTCCCTCTTTATTATTTAAATATCCTTATTTTTCGGGTCACTACATAACAAATCCATTTCCACCTTCACATTTGACAAATCTCCAAATTCTTGCTGCGAGAACTAATTTTTTGAAAGAAAAACAAAAAAACAAAATGGAAGGGAGGTTTCATTATGGTGCCTAGATTCTTTTTCATGTCCTTTGGTCAATTTCAACATATTAATATTCAAGTAAAACAAAGATGTTCCTTTTGATTGTATTTTAAGCAATCTTAAAGCAAACTTATTCAAAGGAAACTTAATTGGAATCTTTTGCACCTCTCTCTCTCTCTCTCTCTCTCTCTCTCTCTCTCTCTCTCAAACTATTACATTCTTACTTAGTTATATACTACTTTTCAAGCTTAATTGAACAATTTCTTAAGAATTGCATAATTTTCTCTTCAAACCTCTCGATTATATTCATTGCTAGTTGTCACAGTCCCAAATTAGATGTGTGCTAGGGAGATCTTGAGCTTATAAGGAGGGTTTGGGCTCCAACTAAGTGAGGCACCTTCTATAAGACAAACATGTGAGGCCAGTGGGTTAAAGCGGACAATACCTCATTAGAGTTAGGCTCAAGACTGTTACATTTGGTATCAAAGCCACCTTAGGAGTACTATCATGTGGGTGGATTCACCCTGGGGGGTACTATCACGTGAGTGGATATATCTTGAGGGTACTATCATGTAAGTGAATCTTACATAAAGGTGTAATCCACTTTGACAATGTAACACCCTGAACCCTTAAACCCGGTCTGGTGCATTATACCTAATAAAATCCTGATATTCCATAATTAAATCATACATACGCAACGGAAAACATAACTATGATCCTCAACCATACAAATAATACCAGAGTTTCCTAGTTCTATCCATAATCCATAATAAATCGTCCATCACCTGCATTTCCATATATACACATTTCTCCAAAACATTTCAGTATTCAAAATCATTCCTTTCTTAGCAAACTTAAAATATAAAGACATAAACTTAAACTTTATACAACCCAACAGTACTGTCAAAAATATACCCTTTCTCTTTATAATCTTCAAAAATGTTATAAACCCTCGAGCTCTCTAAGCCCAACCTCGAGGATGTCCTGAAAAAGAAATATTTATATTCCGGTAAGACACATCTCAGTAAGGGAAGAAACAATATATTAAAATTAGTGTGTGGCTAACATAAGGTTTATAAATATCATTTTAATAACATTTGCAAAACATTATCACAAAAACTGAAACTATTTGCTGAACCTAATCAATCATATGTAAAAGATTTAACCCACGAGATTACCTAAGGATAGGGGTGATTACCCGCCCATACAAAGAGCATCCCTCTGCTCTGATACTTAGGCAACCCTAGGGTCACTGCTGAAGCATACCAGGGCACTCACCTTACTCAGTAAGCCCTCAAGTATTAGATTGATCTCATACTCACACAGTTCAAACAAAGGTTTATCAGCGAAGACCCCAAGGATAGGAAAATCTACCTGCTCATACAAGTAGGTTCCCTCTACCCTAATACGTTATGCAACTACTGCCACATCTGAAGTTACTAGAGCACTCGTCTTTCTCAGCGAGCCCTCAGGAGAAGAGTACACTCCGCCCAATCGTAACATGTTCTATTAGCATAAATACTTCTAATATTATAATACATTATTCTTTCTGTCATTATTCAACCATTTACATCAGTTCATGTTCTTAACTTAAACATTACATTGCATTTCACTTTAAGTGACTCTTTTCCTTTTACATCATTCACATTTCACATTTCATTCCATTGTCATTTGATTGCCATTTCATTCATTCGTACTACAATCGCTCTTTAGCCGTCATAAGTTAGTCCACATAGAAATGAGCTAGAGTCTGCTAACACGGCTCCTCTTAGCTGTCATCAGTTAGTTCACATAGAAATGCGTTAGAATTTACTAACACGAATTTCAGCTGTCATACATTTACATGGTTGCATTAACATACACAAGCAACATGATTCATATCATATTTTATTCTTAATGCTTTACTTACTTAGTCTGCATCTTATACATTTAACATATATTTGCACAAAACTTACATTTACTCATGCCACACAATTTAGCAGTAGAATTCATACATTACCTGTAAAATAAGTCAACCAGCATTTAACGTTTATATACTGAAAATACCTTTCATTTCTTACATAATTTCCCACAAAACACCTTTCACTTTCATGAGTCCATTTTCACATATACATAACTAAATAAAGGGTCCTAGGCTCAGAAAACATAATTTACATGGTTGGCATTTTAATGACCCATACCCGAAACATATACATAAATATAACATTATTACCCTTAATTTCATAAAATCTGATTTAATATACAATTTCCCCTTACCTGACTTCTGAACTACGCCGACAGGATCCCTGAATCGATACCTATGGCGTTCACTTGGACCCTAAATAAAAAATCCTAGTTTAATTAAATAAACCCCAACTGACTCGAATCTTATAAAAAATACTAATTTAATACTTCCTAGGCTCCAAATAACAATATTCGTTAAGAAAATTTCCAAAATAACTCACTTACCTTGATTTTGGGATGTTTCCCAAACCTCTCAAACCAATGATCAGCTCCTATATCCTTGCAGAGAACGATCCTACGAACCTCGTGGTGGTTTCGGATCGTCAAACCGGGTCAAATCTAGCACGAAATTGAAGAGAAAAGGTTGGAGATCCGTTTTTTAGAGAGAGAGAGAAAGAGAGAGAGAGAATTTTTGAAGTTTCTTGCTGAAAATGAAAGAAACTCTATTTATAGGCAGGGTTTCGTCGACGAGACACGTGGGTTCGTCGACGAACTACTGAAGAGACATTGTCGACGAAAAGGTACATTTGTCGACGAAATTCAGAGTTTGAAATTACTCTCTCGAGATTCCTTCGTCGACGAGGAACTGGAATTCATCCACGATGTCTAGAAGGATACTCGTTGACGGAGATAGACCATTCGTCGACGAGGCCTACTATTCCTTCCTCTAAAACCTTTCCTTTTTCCTTATTACCCATTAATCCATTTTATTTATTATATTTCCTAATTATTTTAATAGTTTTAAATTTTCGGGTCATTACAGACAAAGACATCAAAGATTGGACAAGAGAGCTTGTCATGGTCTTATGTCGAATGTGTACTAGGGAAATCATGCTAACAAGAGTTTCGGAGATTGGAATGGAGAACCTATTACAGTTCCACATTGGATGTGTACTAGGGAGATCTTAGGCTTATAAGGAGGGTTTATGCTCTAACTAAGTGAAACGTCTTTTACAGGATAAACTCGTGAGGTTAGTGGCCCAAAATAGATAATACCTCACTAGAGTTGGGGCCCAAAATTGTTGCACTAGCTAGTGTGCAATGCAAGCTTTAATTTCCCCCCTTTATAAGAAAACAAGAACGCACCTTTCTACATTTTGTGGTGATAGTATAAGAAAGGAGAGAAAGTCTTAAATCTAATATTAGTTAAGAGCTTTTTTTAAAAAAAAAAAAACCTTCGATTTATAAGGTTAAGGCTTATCCCACGCATATGAGACATCTTTTGAGAATTGTAGACACCCCATTTTGTCCACGGGTCAAATATAAGAACATTACACATTTTATTCTATTCTAAATACAATAGAAATACAATATATATATATAGGGAAAATTTGGAATATAGCAGAAAATACAAAAAATAAGAAAATACAAGGAAATTCTAAATACAATGATACAAAAAAAGTATGCGAAGGAGAATTTGCATGAATGTTTGAATGTCCCTGTTGACACATATGTTAGGTTTGGTGTATTCCCAAGAGGGGGAGGGGCTTAATTGGGTAATTAAAAATTATCGCTTAGGTCAATCGGTTTAACAGCAGCACAAGGATTCCACTAATGCTCACTTAATGGGAGGAGCGATACCGGTTACAACCAGGTCAATTCAAGGGGCTAACCTCACCCAAAGCGCCTTACCAGGATGACGCACCTAACTTTTCTAACCGGGTCTAAGCCAGTCCGGGACTATTTTATAGGGCTAGTCTCCTTCTTTAGGCCTATCCCTGAAATACAATAAATATGAATTTACATACACGGAAATGTGCTTCTCAACAAAGCAAGTATGTACTACATTACGCACAGTATACTCAATCAACCACACATCAACAATATAAGAAATGTAAGCTCAGTGATGTGATTTTGTGCAAGCAACACTCAACAAGGTATTATCACTAATATGATCACGAGTGTTCTAATCAAGTTATTTCTTTGAAATAGTATATATCAAATCTCAATAATAAATCAGGGTTTCAAAGATGCTGCAAATATTCAAAACAATTCAAAATATTTTCTTTAAGGAAGTAAACTCAAGAGTTGTTTGAAAAACAAAATAATAGCTTGTTAAAAATATTTTGCACGACAAAATCAAACTATAGGAATCTTTGCAATGACAATGCAAAGATCCTTAAGCTAATGAGTTTTTCCCAACACTAAATTTATCAAATAAAAATCTGTGGGAAAACTCTTGCTTGACTCCGCAAAAACAATAACAATCGATCAAGAAAAACAATGGGAGTATAAGCAACCTCTAATAAGCACTAGCCCACTCAATAATCTCTCACAATATTAGAATGTATTAAGGGAATAAATATTTTAGAGTTTTTGGGAAATATGAGTTTTTGAAAAAGAGAGGATTTTGCACTAATGATTTTTGCTAATTTCATCTTAATCTTCACAAATGAACCCATATTTATAGACAAGGTCAAAAATATAACCGTTTGGAACCTATTGGGTATTTTTAAAAAAGTTTTAAAATACTTAGGAAATATTAACTCAAATTAACCCGTGTTTACCTCAGTTAAAATAATTTTAACCCGACAAGGTTCAGGTGGCTGAATTGAGGTTCGATCGCCCAACCAGACTCATTTTTAAAAATCCGTAAAAACAGTTCGGCAGCCCAAGTGTAGGTTTGGTAGCCCGAATAAAAGTAAGAAACATTTTTTCTTTGGTTCAGGTGCCTGGTCAGTAGGTCGGTAGCCCGAACACAAATATTTGGTCACCCGGGCTGTTTTTCAACTGATTTCCTCGGTTGCTCGAGTTGGTGAGGGGTCCCTTTCAAAGGGTTCGGGCGCTTGTGAAAGATATGCATAAAATGGTTCAGTCGCCCCAGAGCTTAGGTCAACTGTTGACTTTTCAATAGTTCGGGCGCCCGAGTGGTTTTGAACTCCTGTTTGGTCACCGGAGCTCTCTCAAAATTCCCTGTAATGTTCAATTTAATTCATTTTTAACACTCCTGAATTTTGTATGATATATGTGTATGAGTGTTGGGATCTAGAGTCATACTAGAGTCTTACTGAGCTTACCATATATCCTATATGCGTGACATGCAGAGATTATTACAGACCGATATAAATTATTACCGACCAATATACAAATGAATGCAAATACAATTGAAAATAGGTCTTCATTCCTTTTGCTTCTGCAAATGCCATCATACGGTGTAAGCATTGAGTTCCTTATAGGATCAACTGTATCTTTACCATCCATGCGTGCAAAGAATCAACCCTGTTCATTAGCTCAGTGCACAGGTAAGATACATATGCTTTGTTAGCATCAAAAACAGAGATCAGACTCAAAAAGTCAACAATCTCCCCATTTTTGATGATAACAAACGCATCAGAGCAAAATAGGGTTTAGCCTAACAAGCTCCCCCTATCAATATGCATAACGTAAAAGATAAACAATGTAGCTCACGCATATTTACAAACGAAGACATTTCAAATGATATGCATTTATTTCTGAAAATTTAGCACACTTAAGCTCAGACCATTCAAATTATGAGTATAAGAAATATGCAACATTTTGCTCAAATAATTCTCCCCCTTTTGGCATCAGCAAAAGAGTTAAGCTAAGAAAGATTTGATTATTATAAAAGAAGTCTTAGCTTAAAATAGCACTCCCCTTTTCTAAAATTATTTTCATTTTGTTAAAAAAAATTCTCCCCCTTTTTTATATAGCATTTGGGTATGAATAGTTTTATAGCTAGAGAATATGTCATTTAAGCACACAAGCAAGAAAACAAGACATGTAGCATGTAAAATCATTTTCCTGCCAAAAAAAAAAAGTAGGTAATATAAATAGATAAATATATATCTCCCTTATGATTTTAAACAAATGCATAGGAGCAGTGCTTGCTTGAAAAAGAAACTTTAATTTGAAGATCAAGCAAGCAAATTTTTCGGTGATCATTTAAACACAAAACAACTTTATGACCAGAAAAATTACAACCATATGTAACTTAAAGATAGACAATTTTAAGTGCAAGATCATATGGTAAACTTTGAAACAGTTTGTGGCAAAACAATATATTTCAACATTAATACATTTAAGCACATGCCATAATACAACTTAAAGCACATCTAGCTTAAAAATGGGCGAGCACAACAAGATTGTGATTTTAGCTTAAGGTCTCCCCCTATGAATTTGAATACTAGCTTAGATAAAATGAACAACTTATACTACTCAAAGATTTAATTCATTTAGCACGCCAAGCAGTATAAGCAGTTATTTTTAGATTTCTCGGACCAACTATACTGAATGTATATATATTTGTCACCTGATTAGTATAGTCAACCCAAAAGGCCACAAATGCATTATAAATAGATATTAAGGCGTACTATATAGCACATAACCAAGAACAATTCATATCTAAATATAGAGTCATAAAAGTTGGATATTATGTTCAGGGTTACAGAAGAGCCTCAATATACAAGAAATAAATGTAAGATGCATATGAGTCCTTTAAGCTCTTTCTATAAGGATGGAGTTCAGCTCCCCTAACTATTTGATGATTATGCAAGGATGAAATCTAATTTTTAATTGGTTTTCACTCATCATTTCAAAAATATTTTAACATTTATTTTATCATAATCATCTTTAACACAAGGTTTTGGTTTTGGAAAAATTTTGTCAAAATTTTGACAGCATGCAATCTGTAAATCGGACATTTCCCAAATTTTCATGTTCCAAAACCTAATAGATTCAAGCAATCAAATCAAAATAATTTAGTTTGAGCATGCGAGAACCTATTTTTACTACCAGCATGCAATACACAACGTACTGCATCAGTCATGCAATTGGCGTTCCACACAAGCAAGCAAATAAATAAGTGTCTACAGCAGCCTTGCAGATGATGTTCCATGCAATCCAATATTATCAAATAGTATATTCAATAACATTTAACAATACTAGATAATCACAAATCACTATCCATCAAGATATAATATGAACAATGAACAACTGTGTATAGTTATGAGTTTTATGTTGTGTTGCTTTTCATAAAGACATAAGGAAATATAATAATGAGAGCATTCAAAAGAGTCATGAGATTTTGAAAAGAAATGCAGTAAAAAGATACCACTAGTAAAAGTCCTGTGGAGGAATCACGCAGTAGAAGAAGTTTCATGGGAGCTTGAAGATGAAAACAGACAGAAATACCCACATTTATTTAGTGGGATATAGCAGTAATTTGTAAATTAAAGTAATGTTAATTTTATTTTATGTAGTATGGTGCAATTGTAATGTAGAATATAGAATAGGTAGTTTTTTGGTTTTCGGAGAATTTTCTTTATTAGGTATAATTGTAATATCCTAAAACTACTTATGTAACCACGGTATTCCTCCACCATAAGGAAGGGTAAGTAATAAAATACGTAGACCGTTTATCTTTAAGGGATGATGAATCATATGAATAGCAAATTTTGAGGACAAAATTTTTATAAGGATGGGAAAATGTAGAGACCCGAATAATTATCGTAATTTAATAACAGAAGGGGGAGAGAAAGAAAGAATTTAACATGGGTCTCGTCAATGAACACAGGGGATTCGTCGACGAGCGCACATGAGGGGCTCCTCGATGAGGATGTGTCTCGTCGACGAGAAAATACTTAGAGACTATATTTCAGTTTTTGAATTTTGTCGACGGGGAGTAGGCATTCGTCGACGAACTTTCTTCATGGCCTCGTCGACGAAGCCCAGTGTATAAATAGTTCTAAACTCGAATTTCACGCAGAAAATTCAACACAAAACCCACACTCTCTCTCCTCTTTGGTTTTCCCCTCTTCTCTCTAAGATTCTGGGCCCGTTCTTCGCCGGATTGATGATCTGAAGCCGCCACGACGCTCCTGGAGAAGTTCTCTTCAAATCTGTTGGAGTGGATAGTTGGCAGGATTAACTTGAATCCCATCCCAAATTCAAGGTAAGGGTGTTTTATTTGGGAATTTGGCTTTCCTACAGTTGTAGAAAGTGTATAACTCAAAGAAATACGAAATTTTGTTCTGAGGAATGTTATTTTCAGGGTGTTTAATGGAGAACCCTGCGGGTATAGGACCCGTTGTAATAGAGGCTTTTCAATAATTAGGTAAGGGAAATATGCTATGCTAGTTAAAGTTGAGATTTTTTATCAGTATATGTTCGTGGGTTTTCAGAGCAGAAATTTACATAGTTTTATAAATTATGTTTAATGAGTTTTAGTTGTGTGGCATGAGAATATTGATATAGTACATAGTTTTACACAACTTTTTACAGAATTACGATTATGTAGTTTCTATAGTATCATGATAAACAGTTTATGCAGTTTAATTACAAGTTATGGTTTTATCGTAATTACAGAATAATGATTTACAGTTATATATAGAAATATGCTTTACAGTATTTTCAGGAGTATGATTTACAGTATCAGTAGACAGGAGGATGTTTTGCAGTTTTTGTCATAATACCATGATTATATAGTTTTACATAAACCATGACATACAGAAATACAGTTGATACAGAATTACAGTTGACACAGAAATACAGCTTACTACAACGTCATGGTTAATACGGTTAATACAAAATCATGGTAAAACAAATAGATTTTATATATAAATGTATTATATAGTATCAGATCCTGATGGACCATTACAGATCAATTTATAGTGCATGATACCGTAACTATATTCAGTTTAGAGTGCAACCACATTACTTAGATAGTATCTGGTATTTAGAAGTCGATCGTGCCTACGTTGTGGATAGGCTCCCCTTCAGATAAGGGTTGAGGAGGCCGATCTGACTGTTGGAGTTCAGTTGACTTATTCTGGTCGGCCAGCCAGGATAGGTCTGCCTATGGGCCGCATAACCCTGTCATGAGGGGTTAAATCATGACATACAGTTATCCATCCAGGGAATTTTTCTCAGTTATTATACGTATACTCAAATTACAGAAACAGTAGAAGTAACTATGAATATTAGAAGTATTATCAATAAAAAATTTATAAGAACAGTTATGTTAAGTAACATAGGTATACTCTATATTGTACATGTGATGACCCAAAAATACATATACTATTAAAGCATAATAATAATAATAATAATAATAATAATAATATAAAAAAAAATGGACATTAAGTTAATATCAATACGGAAGTGTTTTTCTATAGGATCCTTAATTTCATGTTTGATGCCTAAGAAAGACCTTATCTTAGCGAGTGCTCAAAGACCATTGCAACTCAGTCGCTCCTTGGAGGTCAGCCTAGTCAAAATGAAATTTCATAAGATAAACAAGATAGACACTATTTATACACGTAAATAAGTACATATATATAAAATAGTATTTTGAAAAACATAATTTGTATAAATACATGGTAAAATAATAATAATAATAATAATATAGGTATCCTATGTGGGGCCCACAAGACTGTGTGGGGGCCATATGAGTTCCGAAGTCGTGTGAGGTCTATATGAGTCCCAAAGTTATGTAGGGCTCATAAAATCGTGTGAGGACTATTGGAGTTACATAGGACCCACTTGGGTCTCGGAGTTCAGTTGACTTATTCTGGTCGGCTAGTCAGGATAGGTCCTGCCTATAGGCCGCACAACCTTGTCATGAGAGATTAAATCATGACATACAGTTATCCATCCAGGGAAGTTTTCTCAGTTATTATACGTATACTCAAATTTACAAAAACAGTAGAAGTAACTATGAATATTAGAAGTATTATGAATAAAAAATTTATAAGAACAGTTATGTTAAGTAACATAGGTATAGTCTATATTGTACATTATTTATACATGCTTTCTCAGATTCAGTTATCGATGGTATTTCTAAATCAGATTTTATAAATATGTAACTCATTTGCCACACGCTAGCGATAACATATTTCGTCTTACTGAGCGTTGTCTCATCTCAATGATTTAATATTTTTCAGGTGATCCAACTAGGCGATATTAGGCTCGCAGATAGAGGGGGCTACAGTACTGCCCTATCTAAGGGTGAGAATTTTGGGGAGATTATTGTTGTTTGACCCTAGTTCAGTTGGGGGTATTTTGGGGATAGTCGTGTATGTACAACTTGGGGAATATTCTGACACTCTGGTATTGTAAATATAAATGTGGATATGTTTTTATGTATACAACTTCTCGCTTCTTAGGTTGTTTGTTGTAACACAGTTTTCATAGGTCCTATTTGGATCGAGATGTCGGTTGACTTATAATAATAGGTATCAAAGCAATGAAATTTCACAATATATATGTAAGGAAAAAAAATCTTTATTAAATCAGGTTGTTATAGGTGCCTACGACGCCCTAATCATAAATCCACTCCGATTAAAATGTTAGTGTCCAAGATAGGAACCCAGTTGGAGGCAGGAGTCAGGAATGAATTGATTTAAGGATGAGTATTGTAACTCTAAGACTCGTTCATAGAGTTCTTGGTGGTAGGAGAAGAAGGAAGTTTATTTTAGAACTAGAGGATGATAGGGGAGTGGTTACTAGGGATCCTAACCATATTGCGACTTGATTACTGAATTTTGTAGGTGCCACTTTTTAAAGAAGGATTTAGAATATATTATCTGTTAGGAGAGAAAGGTTATGTCGGTGTTAGATCTTTGGGGAACTAGAAATGAGAATTAAAGTTGTTGAGTGTTGGTGTTGAGACAAGGGGCATTAGGATAGGATGTGTAATCCATCGGTTTGTGTTAGGTACCGGTTGTTGATAGAATTATTTACGGGTTCAACTCAAACTTGCTGGGTTCACGAAGGATTTTATTCAAAGTTATATGAAGAAAATTTCAAGAACGAAATTTTTATGAGGGGAGAATGTAACAACCCCGAAAATAATGTGTGTAAGTGTAATTCTAATATATATATATATATATATATATATATTATAATTAATTGATTAATTAATTAAACAAATAAAATGAATAGTATTATAACGATAATAAAAACTTATTGGAATAAGATTTATATATATATATATATATATATATATATAATATTAATATAATATAGAAGTCTTAGGAGCTTCCTGAGACTTCTTGAAATGCATTTTAATTTCCAACCCCCCCAGCCGTGCTCTCTCTCTCTCTCTCTCTCTCTCTCTCTCTCTCTCTCTCTCTCTCTCTCTCTCTCTCTTTGCTGAATTGAAAAATGAATAACATTTTCGAGTCCCAGCTCCGCTCCTGAGTGAATTCGTCGTTGGAATGTCGTAGATACCACTCCAGGGCTAAAGTAAGGGGAATAGATTATGTCAGGTTTTTATTTTTAAAAAATTTAACCGATTAAATTTAAGTATATGAATATGGGAATATTTTTGGGATTAAATTAAATTGCAGGGATTTGATCATATTTGGGTTTTTTTTAGATATATTGGGGTTTAAATTTTAAAATGGGGAGTTGATCATACCCGCTTTTTAATTAAATTTACCGAGTACATATTTTAAAAATTCTACAGGCAATTTGTGAAATTATAATTATTGAATAAATTGTGTGGCATGAAAATAATTTGTTATAATTGCATAATTAAATCGATTGTAATCTGTAATGACCCGGAGATTAAAATAATTAGGAAATATAATAAATGAAATGGATCAATGAATAATAAGGGAAAAAGGAAGGGATTTTTAAAAGAAAAGCAGGCCTTGTCGACGAATGTCATGTCTTCGTCGACGAGTGCCCTTCTACGATCGTCGACGAACACCAGTTGCTCGTTGACGAAGGAATCCCAAGAGAGTATATTTTGGAACTCTGAAATTCGTCGACGAATGTATCTTCTCGTTGACGAAGTCTCTATAGTGCCTTGTCGACAAAATCCACGTGTCTCATCGACGAAGCCCTGTCTATAAATAGGTTGTTCTTCATTTTTCAGCGTGAAATCACGAACTCTCTCTCCTCTCTTTCTCTTTAAAACGGTCTCCCAGCCTTCTCTATTTGATTTCGGGTCGGATTTGACCCAGTTTGACGATCCGGAACCACCACGGGGTTCGTAGGATCATTCTCTGTAAGGCTGTTGGAGCTAATCGTTGGTTTAAGCGGATCGGAAAACATCCCAAAATCAGGGTAAGTGAGTTATTTTGGGATTTTCTTAAGGAATAATGTTATTTGGAGCTTAGGAAGTAGTAAATAGGTGTTTTTCTTAAGATTTGAGTTAATTGGAATTTATTTAATTAAATAGGATTTTTTGATTTAGGGTCCAAGTGAACATTGTGGGCATCAGTTCGGGGATCCTATCAGCGTAGCTCGAAAGTCAGGTAAGGGAGAAATTTATGTATTAAATTGGGTTTTTCATGAATTAAAATGGATTATGTGTTATATATATATATATATATATATATATATATATATATATATATATATGTTTTTATGTGGATTTAAAATGACAACCATGTAAAACCATATTTTCTGAGCCTAGGAATGCTTATATAGCTATGTACATGCGAAAGTAAACGGATGAAAGTGAAAAGTAATTTTATGAGGAATTTATGTAAGAAATAAAATGTAATTTCAGCATATAAATGTTAAATGTGGGTTGGCCTATTTTACAGAAATATGTATGAAATTACTGTTAAATTGTGTGGCATGAGCATCTGTGCAAATATATATATTAAACGTATGAGATGCAAGTTAAGCAAGTAAAGTATTGAGAATAAAATATGATATGGATAATGTTGTCTGTGTATGTTAAATGCAACCATGTAAATGTAAGACAGCTAAAAGACAGCCATGTTAGCAAATTCTAGCACATTTTTATGTGGACTAACTGTTAGTAGATTCTAGCGCATTTCTATGTGGACTAAGTGATGATGGCTAAAGACCAGCTGTAGTACGAAGGAATGAAATGAAAACGTTATGTAATGAAATGACAATGGAATGATAATGCAATGAAATGGAATTTGAAACATGAATGATACAAATGGGAAAAAGTCACTTAAAGTGAAATGCAATGCAATGTTAAGCTATGAACATGAATGGATGTGTATGATTAAATAAAGACAAAAAGAATGATGTATTATGATATTAGAAGTATTTATGTACATAGAATATGCTATGATTTGGGTGGGACGTACTCTTCACCTGAGGGCTTGCTAAGAAAGGCGAGTACACTAGTAGCTTCAGATATGGCAGTAACTGTATAACGTACTAGGGCATAAGGAACCTACTTGTATGGGTGGGTAGATTTCCCTATCCTTAGAGCCTTTGTCGGTAAATTATTATTGAACTGGGTGAGTACGAGATTAATCTAATACTTGAGAGTTTACTGAGTAAAGTGCGTACCCTGGTATGCTTTAGTTGTGACCTTAGGGTTACCTAAGTATCAGGGTAGAGGAGTGCTACTTGTATGGGCGGGTAATCACCCCTATCCTTGGGTAATCTCGTGGGTTAAATATTTGCTTGTGATTGTTTAGGTTTAGAAAACGATTTCAATGTTATGATAATGATTTGTAAATGTATTTAAAATGATATCTTTATACCTCATGTGAGCCACACGCTGTTTTAATATATATGTTTCTTCCCTTACTGAAATGTTTCTCATCCGAATATGATTATTTCTTTTTCAGGACATCCTTGAGGTCGGGCTTAGAGAGCTCGAGGGTTTTTAGCCTTTTTGAGGATTGTAAAGAGAAAGTGTATATGTTAATAATATTTTGGAGATGTATATGTTTTATGTTTTATGTCGTTATGATTTTAAGGATGTTGAGTAAAGAATGGTTATGAAAATACTGAAATGTTTTAGGAATTATGTATCTATGGAAATGTAGGTGATGGTTGGATTTTAAGGATCTATAGATGAAAAATAGTAAACTCTAGTATTATGACATTATGGTATTATAGTATAATGTTATATAGAGATTATGTTTATGTTTTCCACTGCGAAAGTATTAATTTAAGGATTATCAGGATTTTATCAGGTATAACGCATCAGACACGGGATTAAGGGTTCGGGGGCGTTACAGAATCTCTTTTATAATATTATACAGTGAAATTGTGATTTTATATTGGAATGTGATTTTATACTGAGTATGGATTTTTATATTGAGTTATGAATATACATACAAAGTTGTGATTTTTATATTGAGTTATGATTGTATTCAGAGATGTGGTTATATACTGAGCATGAATTTTATACTGGGTACTCGAGATAATGTGAATAATGTAGAGATTGTGAAAATCATGGAAATATACTAGTTTTCTGGAAGTGTTGAAAAGAGTTGCAATATAACGTTGGTAAGAAATAAGGAGGTCGTTATATTGTCTATCATGTATGTTGCAATATAACGTTGACAAGAAATGAGAGGTCGTTTGATTGTCTATCTTATATATTGCAATATAACGTTGGCAGGAAATGAGGAGATCGTTATGTTGTTTAGTATGTAATTTGCAATATAACGTTGGTAGGAAATGAAGAGGTTGTTATATTGTTTATTACGTGAAGTAAAACGTTGGCAGGAAATGAGGAGATCGTTTTATTGTTTATTATGTAAATTTATGTAAATGAGACTGTTTATTGAGCCAGAGTTATGTTCTGCAGGTAAATGTGTAATTTTCAATTATGGGTATGAGTTACAGTTATAAATGCAGTATTCTCTAAAGTTAAATTAACGGTTTTATTTTGTCTACACTAAAACTCATGTTAGCCACACACTGATGATAATCTATTCCGTCTTATTGAGAGGTGTCTCACCCCATTATTTTCTAATATTTTTCAGATGCCATAAGGAGTATAACAATAATTAGAGTAGCACAATGGAAGCGTGGGTGGGATAAAAGGTTTTATTTAGAATAGATTTTTATTAAATTATGTTTTTGATGTATTTAGAATTTTAGGGGTATTAATTGTGATATTGGAAATTATATTGTTATATTAGGATAATTAGTACTCTGGTAATGTGTATTGGAGGTCTTTCACTGTATGAAAATATTTATTATAGGTGGTATTAGAGCATTGAAATTTTAGGGTCGTCAAATTTTTGCTATCAAATCATTTTTAATTATAGTATATACATATATGTTCAAACATTGTATACTAGCTAATTTCTTGTATAATTATTATTTTGTAGCGTTTGCGGCTGTCGGAACACTACGACGATGCCAAACACTACAGTCGGGTCGGATGTGCACAACTTTTGACTTTTCTTGTATTTATTGTTATTTGAACATAATGTAATTTATATATTTTAATTTGAATTTGTATTTGAATGTATTTTAATTTTGAACAATTTGTATTTTTAATTTTAATAATTTATGAATGTTTTAGTAATTTTGGTTTAATTTTATGTATGCTAAAATGTAATTACAAGTTTTTACAATAATTTTAAAAAAAGATAATAATTATTTCAAAGTATTCCGTCACTAATAATGACAGGATGAAGTGTTAGTCATGGTTTCTAAACCGTCACTATTTAATCAACATTTTCTAGGCTCAATTTCGTCATTAAAGGTCAAATATTAGTCACGGTTCTATAATCGTTACTAATAGTATATTATTAGTGACGGTTTTAGTAACTATCACTAAAAGTGTAATATTAGTGATGGTTATTAAACTCGTCACTAAAACTTAGGCTTTAGTGACGAATTTGAGTCAAGAATATGTTGATTTTATAGTGACGAACGTATGCTATTAGTGACAGTTTTTTTCTGTTACTAATACTTTACTATTAGTGACGGTTTGTATAATTCGTCACTAATAAGTATTTGTCAAGGCGTATATAGTGATTAATTTAAAACCGTAAAATAATATTGATAAAATTGTGACTAATACTATCAATGACAGTTTTTTGATTATTAGTGACGGTTTCAAAGAGAACGAGACAACACAAAAAGGAAGAAAAGACGAGAGAGAGAGAGAGAGAGAGAGAGAGAGAGAGAGAGAGGAGAGAGAAAGAGAATAGGAGAAAAGGAAATTAAGGAAAGAAGAAAAAAAAAGGCTTTTATACTTAGGGTTAATGGGACATGTGTCACTACATGCATGGTGACACGTGTCACAACCTGGTCCAAGTATTTTGGAGGCAACGTGGAGCAATCCTGACCATTTGATTTATGTTTTTGCTAGCGGCCTGGATTGCTACCACGTTAGCAATCCTGGTCAAAATTCTAGAACCAATCAGGGTATAACACATGGCAGTTGACGTCACCTTGGTACAGTAAATTTAAAAAAAAAAAAAAAGTAACTGGGACTTGACATGTGGCAGGTGATGTTATGCTAACACTACCTTACTATAGTAAAAAATAAAATAAAAACAAAAAACCAAAAAAGGGAAGCCAAGTGTCACCACAGTGGGTGGGCACGTAGCCCACCAAACCCAATCAAGCTGAGCCCTGCCCAGACTAGCCGAACCGGTTTGATTTCCTAAACCTTTTTTTATTTATTTTTATTTAATTTTTTTTAAAAAAAGGAAAAAATAAGATAAAAATCAAGAAAAATCAAGAAGAATACTTTTAAAAATAAAAAAAATACGTAAAACATGTTTTAGAGGGGTTTTTCTGGGAAGATCCCCCCGTTTAGAGTTCTTATTAGACATTCCTAAATTGCACTTTAATTTCCATTCCCCATTTAAATTTTAGTTTTTTGTTTGTTTGTTTCATCTCAAAGGAGTTAATTAAAGATCATTAAATTCAATTTAAGAATAATTTGCAATTAATTAGATATCGTTCGTAGAACAGGTGTGTACCCTTCCCCTCGCATAATTGAACTCTCAATCCCAACTTTAATAAAAACAAATCGAGACTACTAGTTCTTTGACTTAGGATTAGTCTAAAAACTAATCAATGAGTAGTAATTAGATGTTATAACCGCACATTGGTGAACTAATAGGTTAGTGGGGACTCCATCAAATTTCCAATATATCAATCATTTCCCTCGCCCGTCCCGAGGGCCTTTTCCCCGGACACATTGTGACAAGAATAAAACTATAAAATTGAAGGGTCAAAGTGAAGAGTATGTGATTTGTGTGATAACTTTCAGACATTAAAATGGATTTGGGCTTCACCTCGAACACACATTGGTTAAGTCTAGAAAAACTTGAACTCATAAATTATGCCAATGTTCATTCCTTTCAAACAAGGCATCTGTAAGAATAAAACTAAAACAAACGTTAGGCAATACAAATAATACATTACATAAATTATGATATTACTTTTGACATATTAAAAAAGTGTAGTTCAACAATATGACTAGCTAAAAATCTAAATAAATATAATTACATTTTCTAAAAATAAGTTGATTGATAGGAACATGAGAATTCTAGAGATAATTCAATAATCAGATCATATTTTTTTGGATGGTCAAAGGCTGAAAGCAATCAGAGGTGATGTGGTAGGCTTCTACAAGGTGATCCTCCTGAAATTTTTGAGCCTCTGCAATTAATTATAAAGTAACATTTTATTTTTAAAATTTTTAACATTTATACTTTAAATTTTAAAAATAGCAAAAATGATATTTTCACGAGAGATCTAAAAGAGGAAAAAAGAAAAAAGACGCTTCTCCAAATTCCTCACGCAAATGTTAAAATGTAAAGAAATCATGTGTAGTCATTTCATAATTTTTGAAAAAATAAAAACTCTTTTCCACAATTAAACAAGCCCCTAATTTCTATTTTTATTTTTGCTTCAAAATCTTTGGCTTAGTACCCAAGTAATTAAGAAAAAATTAGCTCGCACGAATTGGCCCAAGAAGCAGCCTGTGCAAAAAATTAATTTCTCAAGAAAGTAGCAAGCACACCATTTGAGGCATAGAACACATATAGATTAATTCTTCAGATTTTGTAGATGATTTCCTCCAAATGTCTTTAACCCATTTGAGGTTCACTCAAAGATGACAGGAAGATTGAGTATCACACAAGCACAAGCATTCTTCTCACTGCAATCACATCGATTCCTCTTTCAATAAATATTTTAGCATGATATTTTCCCTAAATTTATTTCCATGCATCTCCATATATATAATTTTTTTTCTATATTAATTTCTTTGATAATGATCCAAGACAATTCCCAAAGATCCACTTGATTATATTTATATTTTTTGAATTATATATAAAACTTATATAAAATAATTTAAAATAAAATAATAATTGCATAATATAAAATAGAATAGTAAATAAAATATATACCATTTTTATAGTAAATTCAATGATGATAAGGATATTTAATCGTTAATTACAATAACTATGTTAACTATTTTCAGAAATATATTTTAGAACTACATTCATGATAAGTTACCTAAATTTTGAAATGTCAAACAATTTAGTCGTGGATACGTTACCATTTCTTTTTTATCATCGAAATACAATACTCTTATGTTTGAGAAAGATCTTGAATTTGAATTTGTGTCTACTTTCAAATGCAACGTAATATTACATTGTTAAGGGATCTACGATAAGATCGACACATATGTTTTTTAATTTCTCATTGAAATTTTGTTGCTAGAGCGCACAACCCCTTTTATGGGCAATTAAAAAGTCGATTGGGTCCAAGCTTTCGAAACACGCCAAATATTCATCCTAATGTCTAGATGAGAAGCAAATAAGTTTGTCCTTTCTTTTATCACTGAGGAGTCGTACGAAGTGTTTTCATAATCTTTGTAGATTTTACTCCAATACTTGGATCCGGTTCTTAGTGATTTTCTATCACAATTCCACATTGGATGCGTATTAGGAAAATCTTGATTTAATAAGGATGGCTTAGACTCCAAATATATGAGGCGTCTTTTATCGAACAAAATCGAGACACTAATGGGTTAAAACGAACAATACCTTAACAGGGTTCAGCTCAAGATGATGAAATTTGCTATAAAAGCTATGTTAAGGGTACTATCATGCATGTGCTTATACAAAGATACTGTGACAAGATATTAGACGCTAGAAGATGCCACAATCTCACATTAGATGTGTATTTAGAAAATCATGGACTTATAAGGACCGTTCAACTCCAAATATGTGAGACAACTTTTATAAAACAAAGCCATAATTAGTGGGTTAAAGCAAAAAATACCTCACTAGAGTTACGCTCAATATCGTGATATCCTCCATCATGCTACAAAATATATTAGGGTTCATCTAGAACCTTTTATTTATGGCATATTTACCAATATTGTCGGAACAAAAAAAAAACATTATAGTTGCGTCCACAAGAAACACTATAAAAAATAAGGTTATTAATGACGGTTTTGAATTAGTCGCTATATCTGCCGTTACTAATACTTATTAGTGACGAATTTTTCAAACCGTCACTAATAATAGAGTATTAGTGACGGATTAAAACCGTCACTAAAAAATCAAAGTCCGTCACTATAAATTCTACACCAACTCGATAAAAAATCGTCACTAAAGTCATAGTATTAGTGACGGTTTTAAATTCGTCACTAATGTTCTATTATTAGTGACGGTTTGAAAATCGTCACTATTACTCACAGGCAACTATTAGTGACGGTTTGAATCGTCACTAATACTACAAAACCGTCACTAATAATTTTAAATTAATTTTTTTTCTAATTATTAATTCCTGTAAAAATCTATAATTACATTTTCGTATACGTAACATTAAACCATAATTGCTAAAAAATTCATAAATTATTCAAAATTCTAATTCAAATTCAAATTCAAATTTAAATAAAAATACAAATATATTATACAAATTCAAATTCAAACACAAATATATTATACAAATTCAAATTCAAATACAAATATTTTATACAAATTTAAATTTAAATACAAATACATTATACAAATTCAAATTCATATACAGAAATTTCATCTGTTCTGATAACAAAAAAAGTCAAAAGCTGCATCTGTAATGCATGATATCGTGCTGACGTTGTGACGATTGCAAATTCTACAAATTAAGAAAGTAAAAAAAATTAGTATATGCTTTTTGAAAAATTTTGGCAACATTTCTCCTGTAAATATGACATTTTCTATAGAGATATGCTCCAAACCTAGGTGTTTTCAATAAACAATTTACAATAATCCAACCAGTAATGAATTTTATGAGTGCACAAGAGCTTCATATAATAAGTATTAAATAATGTAACGTGTTCATGCATCTCATAAACAATATATATCAAAATATAGTTCTATGAAAAAATAGAATGTGAATGAGTCCATGATTGATAGAATTTTCACTTAACATATGCAAAAGTAAATTTAGAGATAAAGTTCAAAATTCATTTGAAGTTCACTCATTCTTTCAAAAATGCTTTAACATTCAGCACACTATAACCATATGAGCATATGGTATATGACTATGATTATTTTGGGAAAAAGTCAACAAATTTTTGGCAGAATGCCGTCTATAAATAGAATATTTTCCAAACCTGCAAGTCACAAAAGCGTGCAATTGACAATATTTTTACATCATACAGTTGCCATTTAGATTAAGATATGCAACAACCTAAAAGTATCTACCAACAGGCAATACACATCACTGCATCAGCCATGCATGTGGCGTTCCAATCAAGCATGTAGTCCTAATGTCCACTACCAGCATGCAGTTCACAAGATATATTAATCCAAGCATGCAATCCAGAAGTTAAATGATCCATTAAACTAAAGTTAGATATATACCCATCTCTAAATGCAATGATGTCATGGATGACAGAGAAGGATGACGAGGCCGTGGATGGTGGTGGCTGCATCAACGATTCTTTATCTAGTTTACCCAGAGTTTCTTTTCAAAATTGATTTGAAATGCGATAAGCCTATCCATGTAGACAAAATGAATTTTAGTCTTTCATCTGATAGGTTGTCTCTTATAGTTAAGATAAGATTTAAATATTATTTTCATTTCTCTTGAATATTGATGCCCTTCTTGCGGTCATTGCATCCACTTGCCTTATTCCAACTTCGTTTCACCAACGATCTGCTCCGGCAGACTCGAAGAGAACTCTGCTAGGAACGTCGTGGTGGCTTCAGATTGTCGATCTAGCTACTGACGGGGCCGAAATCGAAGAGGGAAGTGGGAGAGACCGTAGGAGAGATAGAGGAGAGAGAGAGAAGCACTGAAATTGGATAAAAAATTGAGTTTTTACTATTTATAGGGCCAAATTCGTCGATGAGACACGTCACCTCGTTGACGAGTCCTTAAGTAATTTCGTCGACAAACCTTACCTCCTCGTCGATGAAATTCAGACATCCCAAAACCCCTCTCGGTATCTTCTCGTCGATGAATCTTGTCTTCGTCAACAAGGTCCTCTTATGCCTTCATCGACGAATCCCCTGTGTTTGTCGACGAGGATCCTGAAAAATTCTCTTCCTCTTTGTTATTCAAATAATATTATTATTCGGGTTGTTACAGTATTACTGACGGTTCTCGAATCCGTCACTAATAATAGGCCAATAGTGACAAATTTACAAATTTATCACTAATACTCTGAACCCTAATTTTTTTATTTTTATTTTTAAAAAGTGAAGTATTAGTGACAGTTGTCAAATCTGTCACTAATAATGACCAATAGTGACGAATCTTGTAATTCGTCACTAATACTCTAACCTAATACCTTTAACTAAAATTTTTTATATATTCATAAATATTAGTAGTGATGGTTGGTTAATCATCACTAATAAGTGACTTTTAGTGATGAATTTAATCCGCCACTAATACCATAAAATCGTTGCTAATATTTTCCCAGAAAAAATTTCGCGCGAAAATCGTTTATCACGCAGTTTTTAGTGACGAAAGTATTAGTGACGGCTGCTAACCGTCACTAATGCGTGCACTATTAGTGACGGTTTTGAAGAATCGTGACTAATACAACACTATTAGTGACGATTTTAAAACCATCACTAATACTTTCGTCACTAAAAACTTGTTTTTTTGTAGTGAAGTAGCCTTTTTCATTTCAAACTCTTTTTTATCCCTTTCCAAAGTTAAAATTTGATGCCTCTAATATACAAATTTTAATATTCTTCAACTATTCAAATGTCTCATAAAAGAATGCAATCATTCTAATTGAATTGCAAAATAAGTTTATGTTTTATTAGCAATATACAGAACCTAAATGTTGAACACACTTTGTATGGATCGATACTTTTTGTACCTTATATCAATAGTCATTTTTAATAATTTACAGAGTTTAAAATTTATCATTTAAAATTATAATGATTTTAAATTCACGATTTTAAATTCATGCATGCTCCCTATCATAACATTAATAATTTTGACATTTGAAATAATATTTTAAAACAAATAATGATTTTTCTTGTATTCAAATGTAAAGGCGAAAATATGATAGTTCACACCCATTTTGCCTTAAAAATTTTTTTTTTAAAATAATAAGTGAAAATTTTCAACTTATTAAAGTACTTTTAGATAAAGTTAAACCAAAATTTCATTTTGCTCATTAGAGTACCAATAATGATGGAGCTAAAGCTCAAAAAGAACCCAAACTTAGGGGGTCAAAATTAAAACAATTATGAACATGCATTAGAAGATATTTTACTTAGAAAAAAGTGTAGGTAGATCATTGATTAAAAATTAAATTATCACATTGTGTCACATGAAATAATTACTTAAATAACTTTTAGGCTTAGAAAACCACTATGTGGTTCATGCCACCACCTTTATATCTAGTAACACGATGAGAATACAAACTATAGCACTACTTAAGCATAGGAAAAATTTATAAAGATAATAACAATAAACACTCTCACTATAATAATTAACATCTATTCTTTCAATATTAAAGAATTTTTTTCACAAATTCAAATCATATAGCTATGCTATTTGGTCTAATTGCTTTAAATAGATTCATTTTACAGTTGTACTATCTAATATTTTTGACATATGTGCATATGCATGACTCACTCAATATCCTTTTTTAAAAAGTGATTTATTATATATCAGGATCATAGCTTAGCTGGTGAAAATTAGACAAAGTAATGCAAATATTATAAAGCAAATTGCACATTCAACCATGATCTTGCCCACCAGAAAATTTAAAAAAGGGTACAGCCCAATTCCCCACTTCAATCTTTACTCTCTTCAAGAAGAAAACTTATAAACCATATCTATATATATAAATACATACACACCCCCACGACCCATTAAGCAACCTTATATTCAATTAAACACAAATTTGATCCACCAAGAAATCGAAACTCTAAAATCAATCACCAAGAACTAAATTGGACCGACTATAAAACTTATTCTGTCTCATATCTGATTTATCATTTACAAAGAACGTGATTATAGCGACTTATCTCGAAATTCTTATCCGCAACTTTCCGAATTACTTTTTCTTCTTCCTCTTCTTCTTCTTGAAGAAGCTTGAGCAAGCTACTAGCTAGGGCAAGAGGTACAGTTGCAGGTCAAGGGCTCGAAAGCGCAGACGCCGTAGGGTTTATCGGGGAGATCGCACTGGATGCCGTAGCAGCACTGAGGGACCTCGGTACATACCCCGGCGCCGCAGCACTTGCACCGCGCGCACACCTGGAAGGCCGTCGCCGGCAGCAGCGAGTCGCCGGTTGCGTTGGCTCCCTTGAACACCCGGTACTCCGTTTGCCCCGCGGGCCGCAGCCTCCCGGTTGGCGGTTGAACTGACGTCGGCTCCGCTGCTGCATGGGACACTGACAGTAATTAAATTGACGTCGGCTCAGTAAGTAACCACCATATAAACAAACAAGCTATTATATTTGAAATGAAAGCAAGTTTGAAAAAGAATTGCCTGAAGCAACTGCAAATTGGGTGATGAACAGAACTAGAATCGGTAGAGCTCTGGCGTCCATGGCTGATGTGAGAGAGAGAGAGAGAGAGAGAGAGAGAGAGAGAGAGAGAGAGAGAGAGAGCTAATATGCCAATGACTGGCAGAGGAATTGGAACGTACAAAAAAGTGCCCATCAAAACTAAAGAAGTAATTAAATATGGAATAAATTTTTGTGGTGCAAATTGGAAAGGTATCTCATTGAGTTGCAAATGGGTTGGAGTGGATTAGGCGATTGTGCTATGAAAGCAACTTGCTTTTAATCATCAAACCTATATATATATATATATATATAGTGAGACAAATTAATTAATGATATACCCATTGATGATATAAATTTATAAATTCATCATATTCGAAGATATCCTTAATCAATTACGTGTTATATTATTTTTAATTTCTCCATTATGAATATTTAAAAAAAAAAAAAAAAGCTTTTTAAGGAAACTAATTGTAATTAGTGGTAAATATTGGGTTTGCATAAGTTAGGCAATGGTCTTAGTCGTCAAAATAAAGCAAATTCGGCCCACAGTGCAAAGTGCAAACAATGGGCGGCCATAAAAATATAGGATGTGAGGGATCAGAGTAGTATTGAATATTTGTCACCAAAGTAATTATTAACAGCTTCACTGTAACTTCATGTTTCTTCAAACTTGTTTGATCTGAAAAAGAGGTGTTTGTTTGATGTGGATGATCTTTAAAAAAAATTTATCGAACATGGAAACATGTCTGACTCACATTCAAAGGTCTCTTTTTCAATTTTACTCCTTCCAAAAAAAAATTCAATATAAAGTGATTAAAATTGAAATAATAAATTATTATTTTTATGCGATAATAAATTATATTATTTTTATTTATAATTATTAATTAAATTTATGACAAGAAAACATTAATTAATTTTATCAAATATTTATATTCCTAAACATTGCGAATGTTACAGTTGAAAAATATATAGCATATATTCGGATATTAGATACCAAATAGTTATAATAATTCATAATTTAGATCCACTAGCTCAAGTTCAATTGAAATTTGATTTATAAAATTATATTTAAATTTTATTTTTAGCACTAAATACGTAATTTTACCAAACATTGTCTAAACATGGAAACATTTTACACATGCATGTGCGAAAAAGCTTGTAAATCATTCCCTATATGTTTCTTTCTATCTATTGCCTCCTTAGCTCATCAACTTCTTTTGGGTTCATGGTTAACAAATATTCAAGCCTTGAGGTTTTAAAAGAAATTTCCTCATGATAAGGTTATCACACTCTAATTACCTTTCTTATTTAATGGGGCCGCAAATGAGTGATGTTATGTTGATGTAGCCATATCGGGCTGCATAATGTATTAGGACAAAGGGAAACTACTTGTATGGGCGAGTAATCTTCCTTATTCTCGAGAACCTCTACTAATAAATAATTGTGTGAATGTGTGTGATTACGAGACAAACTATCCACTTGAGGGCTTACTGAGTAAGGTAAGTGCCCTGATGAGTATTAATTGTAGTCATACCCGGTTGCATAAGGTATCAGAGTAGAGGGGTGCTACATGTATGGACGGGTAATTATTCCAATCCTTAGAAAACTCTCGTTAATAAAATTTGTTGCATGTGTGTGAGTAAGGACAGAGAATGATTTCATAATGGTGGATTAATTTCTAAATGATGATTATATTTTGTATACAAACCTCATGATAGCCACACACTGGTATTAATCTATTCCGTCTTACTGAAATGTTTCTTATCCGATATAAATTTCATCTTTTTCAGAACCTCCGCGTGATCGAGCTCAGTGAGCTCGGGATTGGCATAGCATTTTTTAAAGAGAGAGGGTATAGACTTTTGATGTATTTTTTTCTTTGAATTTCATTTAAGTTTTCTGAGATGTATATATTTGTGAATACTGGATGTTAGAGATTACTATTTTGGGATGTATATATAGAACTCTAGTATGTTATAAGGGATGTTAGTTTATTTTTTCGCTGCGTAATTGATGTTATAGTATCAAATACAGGTAAATGGAACACATGGCACTCGGGCCCCACATGGCGGGTTTGGGGCATCACAAGGTGGTATCAGAGCATTAGGTTTTAGGTTCTGTAGACTTAGGGATGATTAATACCAGAGTATAGGAACAGATCACAATGAAGATTGGAAATGGGTAGGTTAGGTGTTGAGAGTTATAGGATTTTGTCTTGTAGCCTCGAGGCGAAAGTACGTCAATGGCTTTCTGTCACACCCTGAACCCGCGAATGGGTCCCAAGTGTGAATATAATAACCTAACATGTCTCTGTATCAATTAAAACATACATGATACCATACTGAATAAGGGTTCGACCCCATGGGGCTCACGTATACCCTATACACATTCACATACATATCCATACTCATCAAATACGCAGCGAAAATGTTCTTTCTATACATACATCATACCATTCCAGAGTCTATACATAACTGGAAATATACATCCCAAAATACAATACACACCTTGGGTGTCTACAAAACCCAACACTAACAACCCAATTACAAAATTCGTTCCTATATAGGTACTAAACGTAGCTAACCGACTCCCCCGCTTTCGAACACTAGAATGCTAGTTTCGACTACCCGAATGACCTAAAAAATATTTGTATATTCAGGTTGAGACACCTCTCAGTAAGGAAGAAAGCAGTTTATATAAGTATGTGGCATACGAGTGTTATTTTAGCATAAAACATAACACAATACAATACAATATGATACAGTTCAATGCATTTCAACACAGTTCCATTATTTTCCATAAATTCGTTTCAGTACATACGATACCAAACATATGGTCAGTGTCATCACACTCAAGCACCCAATACCCTGCAATAACCGAAAAATAACAGCGATATCATTGCTAGTACGGTGTAGCTCACACCCTTCGGTGACCAGCCGGAAAGAACAAGCGATATTTCACACCCTCGGATATAGAGTCGAACACTCTTGCCCATGGTAATTAGCTGAGACATGGTGTCAGTGTCCGGTAATTAGCCACCACTAGCTGATTAAGCGTATGGTAATTAGCCGCAACTAACTGATTTTATAAAACCTGGAACATTTTTACGTACAACAGTTCATTCCACACTTATTTGGAATACAGTAAATCATATCGTTTTCAGTTCAAGAATACATTTTAATATAAATATGGGTATGGTCATCTCAATACTATAGTTTTAATACAACATACGATTTCTATAACAAAATAGAGATGATACTCGAAATCCCAAAATTTTCTCAAAAATTGTAACCCAAGAATCCCGCATTTTCACCTGCTAAATTTTTCCAAATAAGTAACCAAAACATACATACGATCATAAACTACAGGTTTACCGATCCTGATTTTAAAAATAAACTAATACAAACAAAACCCCCTTACCTTTTCCCGAATACCAAACTACGAACTTTACGGCTCCAAAACTACGAACCGAGACACCAAAACCTAAACAACCCACAACAATACTTCCTTACAATTCTTATTACTACACATATTCTGAAATAAAATTGAAATCAGACCCTTACCTCGATTTTGGGTCAAAACTCGAAAATCCTTGAAACGACTTTTTGATCCACTATTCTCGAAGAGATCCCTTCTCTTATCTACGCAGTAACATCGGATCGTTGAATCAAGCGACGAATAGCGAAGAATCAAAGAGAGAAGGAGAGTTTTCGCTGGTTCTAGAGAGAGAGAGAGAGAAAGAGTTTGAGGTTTCTTAGCAACTAAGAAAAGCAATAGGATATTTATAGCCCCTTTGACTTGGCCAACCTCGTCGACGAGATGGCGCTTTCGTCGATGAATCATCCATACATTTCGTCGATGAACCAGCTCCTTCAAGGACGAACCCTATTCTGATATTTTACAATGCGTTCGGTATCTCTTCGTCGATGAGCCTCTGAATTTCGGCGACGAAGAGTATAAGGGCCTTCATTGACGAAGCCTGTAAAATTTACCTTTTTACCTTTTTTCATTTATTCAATTTTGTTGGCCTTACAAGGTTTAATACTCTATTTTGATGCTAACAAACAAGTAGGACTTAACATGCTTCGGTTGAGTGTTGTGTTTTCTCAGGAATCCATATTAAAAGTACTCTTGTAGCATGGATCAAAGTCTGATAATATGGATCAAAGTCTGAAGACCATAAGAGCATGAAGATTAAAAAAAAATCAACATGAGAGGTCAAATTCTGAATTAATGAAGAAATATGAAGAGGATTTAAAGAGATGAAGGAACAGACAATTCTGAGAGATCAGAGACTAGCAACAAAGAAAGTTCGGAGCAAAGAAGAATTTTTGAGTACTTAGGACAAGTCTTTGTAAGTACTTTAAGTTTATTCAAGTTTGAAGTATTCATTTTGAAGCTCATTAGGCAAAGAGACTTAGAGACCTTAAGATAAAAACTTGGAACATGTTTTTAAAGTTAAAACAAATCTATATTCCAAGCAACAATGAGAGAGAAATCAAAAATTGACTAGAAAAGAAAATCATTCAGTGGACAGACTACTGTCTATTAATAGACAGACGACTGACTAAATTAACAAGGCTTAAAACTGGAAAACAGAAGCCTGACAGACGACTGTCAAGGCACTGACAAACAACTGTCAGTGAAAAGTGAGAAAACTGTGTAGGTTTCACCAGACGACTGCCCACCTTCTATGTTACTGAAAGGCTTAAATTTACAAATGGACAGACGACTGTCACCATATGGACAAACGACTGTCACCTCATATTCTAGTGACAGACGACTGCCACTTAAGGAACAAACGACTGCCACCTTTCTGCCTATGATTTTTACAGTTATTTTAAATGGACAAACGACTTCAAGGACTTCACAGTCGTCTACCTCGCGGCATTTTTCTGTTTTCCAACGGATATAATTTTTGAAATTCAAATATTTAGAAACTCAAATAAGTTTAATATATGGAAACAAGTCTGAGTATTCTTGGGGAATAAACAAGAAGGTTTTCTACATCTATAAATACCCCTAAGACACATTGATTTCCACACCAAGATCATTAAGAAATCACATTCTGCTATCATACTCTCTCTCATTCTGAATTTCTGAAAGTGCTTCAAATTGCTCTCATCTTTGCTCGAAATTAAGAGAAGTTTTTGCCGAATCTCTCACTGTGTTTGATCATTGAGCTGCTGATTCTTTCATTGAAAGATACCCACGGTGATAAGTTTCTAAGAGCTTCATTCTGAAATTCATATTTTGAATTTACTGAAGTGCATGAGTGTTTCAAATTTGTACTAATCAGCTCTTTGAGGAGCAAGTTCTTGTACATCTTGTTTTCTATCTTTGTAACAGGATTTGTTGACGATTTGAATATTGAATCGTTGGACAAACAAGGGGAGATTGTTTGGAGAAGGCGGGCTCTAGCCTTAGCCAAGGAGTGCTTGTAACTGATTTTGTTCCGGCTAATAAAGGAACGGTAATAGTGAATCCTTTGCGGTTTGGCCAAGGGCGAGGACGTAGGCTGTGTTAAAGCCGAACCTCGTAAAAATCCCTGTGTTCTTCTTTTTCTACTCTACTCTTTATTTTTTTTGGATATAATCTGCGTGGTTGCTTTAAATTTCAATTCTGAATGTTTGGTTGTTAAGTAGACTGGAAGGTAATTTGTTTTGGATAAATCAGCATTGATTGCGGAAACCGAAAGGGACTACCTTGGTTGATTATCCTTGACCTATTAATCTGAAAGTTTATTTAAAAAACTGAACATTGGGAAGAAGAATAATTGTAATACAGGGCTTATACTGAGTGCAGCAAATTTTTACATATATTGTTACATAAATTGAGAGTTTGATCATGCTTTGTTGATTGTGATTGTTTCTAAGATTTACAACTTAAAAGAACTAATTCTAAAGGAACATTTTTAAAAAAAAAAACCAATTCACCCCCCCTCTTGGGAAGCTATTCCTAATTTCAATTGGTATTAGAGCCTAGTTATAATAATTCCTAACAAGAAACTATAAAAAGATCAAATGGCAAATATAGGAGTAGCACCCTTTGGTGAAGGCCAATCCTCAACTCGTCCACCAATTTTTTTGTGGATATAATTATACGTTTTGGAAAAAGAGAATGTAAATCTATCTCCAATACATGGATTGGAAAGCATGAGAAGTAGTTATGGATGGAGACCTTATTCCCACTAAAATAGTTGATGGAAAACAGATTCCAAAAGAAAAAAGGGATATGATCGATTTAGACTATAAAATGTTTCAAATCAATTCAAGCGCTATAAATGTTTTATATTGTGTCTTAGATGCTAATGAATTTAACAGGGTCATGGCATGCAAAATGGCTAAAGAAATATAGGACAAATTAGAAATGACATATGAAGGAACTATTGATGTTAGAGACAATAGGATAGACATATTAACATGCGAATATGAAGCATTCAAGATGAATTATGATGAAACAATATCAAGTATGTACACTAGATTTACCCACATAATAAATTCCTTAAGTGCCTTAGGGAAAACCTATACTACCTACGAAATGATTAGAAAAATCCTAAGAGGCCTTCCCTCAATATGGAACCAAAGGCTACAGTTATATGAACTCATAGGTTCACTTCTTACCTATGAAATGGCCTTAAAAGAAAGGAATCCTGAATCAAAGCATAAAAGATCTATTGCACTAAAAGCGTCTAGCTGCAGCTCTAGTGAAGAGGAAAGTGAGACAAGTGACTTAGATCAAGATGAATTAGCATTCATCACTAAGAGACTAGGCAAATTCTATAGAAGAAATAAGAGATTTCCTAGGAAGTTCAATAAAAGAAACCTGAAAAAGGAGAGACAAGTAGGAAGGAAAATAAAAGTAAGAATGAACCTCCAATATGTTATCACTGCAAGAAACCAGGGCATATCAAACCAAAATGTCTGTTGCTCAAGAAAGACAAGAAGAAAAAAAAGGAAGCTATGAAAGCTACGTGGGATTATTCAAGCTCCAGTGAGACAGAAAATGAATCAAGCGGACAAGAGATGGCAAACATATGTTTCATGGCGAATGAAGAAAATGTAAACTCCTACTATTCCTCTACAAAATCTCACAATGAGTCGTGTGATGAGTCACATGTCAGCATGCCTTCCTATAAGGAATTGCAAGCTGAGTTGTTTTCTTTGCATAAGAGATTCATAAAAATTTCTAAGAGAAATTTTACTTTGAAAGATCAAAATAAAGAACTAGTGAAGCAACTTGAATCATTCAAAGCTATTGAAGAAGGAAAAAATTATTGTATTAAGAAGTTGGAAGAAGAAATAAATATAGCAACTCAAGAGTTAGGCAAAACTCATAAAGATAATTTGAATAAAAAGGATCTAGAAGTAAATGAACTCAAAAAGGTAGTAGAAGATAAAGAAAAAATTATCTATAACTTTACCAAAGGAAAAGAAAACTTTGAAAAGATTATTGGACAACGAAGGCTTCATGGGAACAAAGAAGGTATAGGCTATAATGGTAAAGCAAATAAAAGGAACAAAAAGCTATACATGGGATACTTTGTTAAGGAAACTAAGTATTATGCTAGTACTTCGTCAAACAACAAACATGAACACACCACTTGCTATATGTGCAAGACTAAAGGTCATGTAATGTTTAATTGCCCATTAAAAAGAAAGTATATTAAAGTTCAAGGAGAATGGAAAACCAATAATGGAACTAACAACAAAACAAAGAAAGTCAAAAGAATTTGGGTTCCAAAAACTAACACATAGTATCCCTCATTGTAGGTTTGCTTTAGGACAACAATGTTAACGGATAAATGGTACTTGGACAGCGGGTGCTTAAGGCACATGACCGGTGACAATACCAAGTTCACTACATTAAAACAAAAGGATGGGGGATACGTCACCTTTGGCGACAATGCCAAAGTTAAAATTATTGGCATCGGAAAAATTGGTAAAGAACCTTCACTCACTATAGATAATGTGCTATTAGTAGAAGGATTAAAACATAACCTTTTAAGTATTAGTCAATTAAGTGACAAAGGGTTCGAAATAATCTTTATGAAAGAAAAATGTGTTATCCAAAATCCTAAGAACAAAGAAACTTTGTTCATAGCTTATAGAATAAATAATGTCTATTGCATAAATCTTGAGAAATTAGTAAATCAAGACATAACTTGTTTGACAGAAATGAATGAAGTAAGTTGGTTATGGCATAGGAAACTAAGACATGCAAGCATGGACCTACTATCCAAATTATCTAAGAAAAATCTTGTAAAAGGACTACCAAATTCTAAATTCATAAAAGACAAGATGTGTGATGCATGCCAAAAGGAAAAACAAGTAAAAACAAGCTTCAAAAAAAAAAAAATACATATCCACCAAAAGACCTCTAGAACTCTTGCACCTAGACTTATTTGGTCCAACTAGAACCTTAAGCCTAGAGGGTAAACAATATGCTTTTGTAATAGTGGATGATTATTCAAGATTCCCTTGGGTATTATTCCTAGCAAACAAAGATGAAGTCTGTGACATGCTTATTACATTGTGTAAGAAATTGCAAAATAAAAAGGGCTATAATATAACAAACTTTAGGAGTGATCAAGGTAGAGAATTTAAAAACAAAAATGTTGAAAAATTCTGTAATGAATATGGAATAAACCATGATTTTCCCGCACCTAGGACTCCACAACAAAATGGAGTTGTTGAAAGAAAAAATAGAACTTTACAAGAAATGGCAAGAACAATGCTGAATGAATATAATCTACCTAAATACTTTTGGGCAGAAACTGTAAATACATCATGTTACATTGTAAATAGGGTATTGATAAGATCAAAAATAGACAAAACACCATATGAACTTTGGAAAGGTAGAAAACCTAATATTTCCTACTTTCATGTATTCAGATGCAATGTTTTATCATTAACACTAAAGATGATTTAGGAAAATTTGATACAAAATCTGATGAAGGTATCTTCTTAGGGTACTCTAAAAATAGTAAAACTTATAGGGTTTATAATAAAAGAACCTTTACTATTATGGAATCAATACACATAACATTTGATGAATCAAACAATCATGACAATAAAAAATGAGAATGATGAAAAAAGAAGATACTCCACAAAAAGAAGAAGATTTTGAAATAAAAGAAGAAAACAATAATGCTCCAAATGAAAACCTTATAGAAAATCTGAACCTTCCTAAAGAATGGAGATATGATAAAAATCACTCAAAAGAACAAATTCTTGGTGAAACATCAAAAGGAATAACCACTAGAGCCTCATTAAAAAAAATTTGTAATCATTATGCTTTCTTGTCTCAAGATGAACCCAAGAATATAGAAGAAGCCTTAAATGATGACTCTTGGATCATAGCTATGCAAGAGGAACTAAATCAATTTGAAAGAAGTCAAGTATGGAAACTTATACCTAAACCCAAAGACAAGTCAATCATAGGAACTAAATGGGTGTTTAGAAATAAAAAGGATGAAATTGGAGTAGTTGTAAGAAATAAAGTTAGGCTTATAGCACAATATTACAATCAAGAAGAAGGCATTGATTATGAAGAAACCTTTGCCCCTATAGCAAGAATGGAAGCAATAAGGATGTTTCTTGCCTATGCAGCCTATAAAGACTTCAAATTATACCAAATGGATGTAAAAAGTGCATTTCTAAATGGCTATATTAATGAAGATGTTGACTTAACTGGAGTTTTCAATCCTATTTTGATGATAACAAAATGAAGGATGCTTTAACATATGATGTTAAGTGATGTGTTTTAGGTAAAAAAACTCTCAAGGTTGATAAGTTGAAGCTCAATGTTAATCTAGTGAAAGCACCTCAGAATATTGAAGGTAATGAATAACAAATGAAGAAACTTAAGGGCAAGCAAACCCAAAGTCAAAAGTAAACCTCAAAAGGTTGAAGGAGGCTGAAGGATTTAAGAAGATCATAATTAAAAGAACTGTTGTAAGTACTTCAAAACCAAATGTCATTTAGATATGTGAAGCTCTTATAAAATCAAAAGAAACTAAGAAACACTTTGTTTTAAAGAGCTTAAAACATGTTTTTGAAATTAAAGTAACAAAGGCCTTAATGGAAGGAAAATGTTCAAAATAAAAAGTGAGTTTCTGATAAGCAGTGCACCTGACAGATGACTGTCTATCTATGGACAGATGACTGGCAAGTTAAAGGGTTTAATAAAAGTATTATGGGTTTAAATTTTAATTATGACAGATGACTGCCATGTCATGGCAGATGACTGCCACGTGGAGCAAATTTTAGATCTCAAAGGGAAGCTTCTTGTTAAAATTTTGAATTTCAAAATTTAATTAACAATTTAATGTTTTTTCAAAGTTTACCTAATTTGATATGGACAACATCTTTCAAAATTTTGAATTTCAAAATTTAATCAACAATTTAATGTTTTTTCAAAGTTTACCTAATTTGATATGGACAACATCTTTCAAAATTTTGAAGTTCAAAATTTAATCAACAATTTAATGTTTTTTCAAAGTTTACCTAATTTGATATGGACAACATCTTTCAAAATTTTGAATTTCAAAATTTAGTCAACAATTTTAATGTTTTTTCAAAGTTTACCAAATTTGATGTGAATGTTGATCTTTCAAAATTTTGAAATTCAAAATTTAGTCAACAAATTAAATGTTTTTTCAAAGTTTACCTAATTTGATGTGGAAGTTGATCTTTTAAGTTGCCTATAAATACCTCTTTGGGTAATGAAAAAATACAAGACTTGAAAACACAAGAAAAGAGAGAAATCAGACAAAATTTGAAATTCATCTTGTGCTGAAATTCTTCTGAAGTTCTTCTTTGCTCACATCTTTTGCTGGAGAAGAATTCTACAATTCTGGTAGATTGAAAATATCAAAGTTCGGTTCCGGGTTGCAATTCCATTTCTCTTTTAAACGAACCATTGGTGACTTCTAAAAACTTTAGAGCTTCATATATTCTATTTTGTTTTGGTTTTTTGAAGTACAATTTACATTTCAATTTGTACAACCTGCTCTAAATTTTGGGAGTATTTTTTGTACACAGAATTTATATTATATTCTTGTAGATTGTGACGATTCCAGGTTTGCTGGATCGTTGGCTAGGCAAGGGATTATCGCTTAGAAAGGTGCTGCTCTAGCCTTCTGAAGGAGTGTATAAAGGTATTGTTCCACCCGGTAAAGGAACAGGTTTAGTGAATCCTTTGGCGGTTTTGCCAAAGGCGAGGACGTAGGCTGTGTTGAAGCCGAACCTCGTAAAATCCTGTGTCTCACTCTCTCTTTCCCTTACTCTTTATTTTCAGCATATTTATATTGCGTGGATGGTTTAAATTTGAAATCATATACACTACGTTTATTTGGAAATCAAACAAACTTAAAGTTTAATTTTGATTTGGGTTGCGGAAACCGAAAGGGAGTACGTTGGTTAAACCATACTTTGCGGAAACCATACTGGAGTACGTTACTTGGTTAAAACACCTAAAGAAAATTAACTAAGAGTTTATTTGAATTCTGAATTTTGGGAAGAGTGTGGATGTGCGGTTGTAAATCATATAAAAGAAGCAAATTTATTTTAACAAGCATATCATTCAACTATAAGGCTTGATTCATATTTATAAGGCATACATAAACAAATAACCATCCTAATTTCTTACTACTGTATATCTTAATTTTGGTTTGGTTGTTTGCCTTCAAATTGTGTTTGGTTAGTTTGGATAGTGTGGTTAATTGAAAGGTTGATTGGTGATTTAGTTGTTTAAGTGCTTGTGTTGTTGATTCTATAAAAGAAACCAAGTTATTGTTTGACAAATTAAACAAACAAGTAAAAGAATTAGATAAACAATAAAAGAAGTTAAGTATTCTTAAAAGGAATTAAAAAGAAAGTTTTTAAATTCCCAATTCACCCCCCTCTTGGGAAGCTATCCTAATTTCAATTGGCATCAGAGCCTAATTATAGCAAAACCTAACAAGTAGCTATATAAAGATCTAAATGGCACAAATAGGAGTAGCTCCCTTTGGTGAGGGTCAATCCTCAACTAGGCCACCAATTTTTTGTGGAATAAATTACACCTTCTGGAAGCAACGAATGAGAATCTATCTTCAAACAATGGACTAGAAGGCATGGAACGTTGTAACAAATGGAAATCTAATCCCCACTAAACTACTTGATGGAAAAGAGGTACCTAAAGAAGATAAAGAACTAAACGATTCAGATTATAAAATGTTGCAAATTAACTCAAGTGCAATAAACGCTTTATATTGTGCACTTGATGCAAATGAGTTCAATAGAGTAATGACATGTAAAACAGCCAAAGAGATTTGGGATAAATTAGAAGTAACCTATGAAGGCACAGTAGATGTTAGGGAAAGTAGAATTGATATGTTAACCAGTGAATATGAAGCCTTTAGGATGAACTCCGATGAAAGTATAACAAGCATGTACACTAGGTTCACCCATATCATAAACTCATTAAGTGCCTTAGGAAAAACTTATTCCACCCATGAGATGATTCGTAAAATTCTAAGAGCACTTCCACCTATTTGGGAACCAAAAGCCACAGCCATTACGGAAGGAAGAAATCTTAAAACAACTTCCTTAGATGAACTCATAGGATCTCTTCTAACCTATGAAATGATGTTGAAAGAAAGAAGCACTGAAAACATAAATAAGAAGTCTATAGCTCTAAAAGCTTTGAAAGAATATTCAAGTGAGGAAGATAATGAATCTAGTGAATTAGAAGATGAGGATTTAGCACTCATAACTAAAAGACTTGGAAAATTCTTAAGGAGAAACAAAAAATTCACTAGAAAATTTAACGGATCAAAAGCTGAAAAAGGAGAAAGTAATAAAAAAGAATACAAAAACAAAAATGATCCTCCCACTTGCTATCATTGTAAAAAGGTAGGGCACATCAAACCGGAATGCCCACAACTCAAGAAGGACAAGAAGAAAAAGAAGCCTGCAATGAAGGCAACTTGGGATGACACTAGTTCGAGTGAATCGGAAAGTGAACCAAGTGATCGAGAAATAGCAAACATGTGCTTCATGGCGCATAACGAAGAGGTAAACTCTTATTATTCCCTCTCTGAAGATTCGTGTAATGAATCTTGTAGTAATTCGTGTGAAAGTATGTCCTCTTACAAAGAACTTCAAAATGAATTACTCTTTTTACATAACAAGTTTATTAAAGTCTCAAAAAGAAACATTAGTTTGAAACAACAAAGCGAGGCACTTAAAAATCAACTTGAATCTACAAAACTTGTTGAAGAAGAAAAAGATTTAAAGATTGAAGAACTTGAGAAGAAAGTAGATAACTTATCTAAAAAATTAGCTGAGTCTCAAGTGAATGAAGATAGCAAGATTATGCAAGAAATAAATAATCTCAAAAATCAAATTCAAGAGAAAGAAAAGGTCATCTATAACTTTACCAAAGGTAAGGATAACTTTGAAAAGATGGTAGGACAACAAAGGATGACAAACAACAAAGAAGGAATTGGTTATAATGGAGCCTCAAACAAAAGAAAGAAAAACTTGTATATGGGATATTTTGTAAATCAATCTAAATATAATGCAAGTACTTCATTAACAAATATTCATGAGCACACCACATGCTACATGTGCAAAAAGAAAGGACACATAATGTTTAATTGTCCACTTAAGAAAAAGTATACAAAAGTAAAAGATGAGTGGAAGATAAATGCTAAAAATAGACAAAATTTAAAGAAAATTAAGAAGGTTTGGGTTCCAAAAGTAACAACTTGAATCATTTCTTGTAGGTTTGCTTTAGGACCACTCCATCTAAGGATAAATGGTACTTGGACAGCGGATGTTCAAGGCATATGATGGGCGATAAATCTAAGTTTACCTCTTTCACTCCAAAGGATGGAGGATTTGTAACCTTCGGTGACAATGCAAAAGGCAAGATCATCGGAATAGGTAAAATAGGTAAAGACTCTTCATTTTCTATAGATGATGTCTTGTTAGTAGATGGTCTAAAGCATAATTTACTAAGTATTAGTCAACTTAGTGACAAAGGATGTGAAATAATGTTTAAGAGAGAAAAATGCATAATACGAGATTCTAAGAATCAAAAAACGTTATTCACTGCACTTAGAATGAACAATGTTTATTGCATAAATTTTGATAGTTTAATCTCTCAAGACATAACTTGCTTAGCAGCCATGAGTGAAAATAGTTGGCTTTGGCATAGGAGGTTAGGACATGCTAGCATGGATCTTATATCCAAACTCTCCAAAAAGAATTTAGTTAAAGGCTTACCTAAAACAAAATTTTTCAAAGATAAAGTGTGTGATGCTTGTCAATTAGGAAAACAAACCAAGAAAAGTTTCAAAAAGAAGAAACATATATCAACTAGTAGACCCCTAGAACTCATACACTTAGACTTGTTTGGTCCTACTAGAACCCAAAGTTTAGGAGGAAAACAATACGCCTTTGTAATTGTTGATGATTACTCAAGATACACATGGGTGTTGTTCCTAGCTAACAAAGAAGAAGCTTGCAACTCATTAATCACTTTATGTAAGAAGCTTCAAAATGAGAAAGGGTATTATGTCTCAAATATTAGAAGTGACCAAGGAAGAGAATTTAAGAATCAAAATGTTGAAAATTTTTGTAATGAATATGGCATAAATCACAACTTTTCGGCACCTAGAACCCCACAACAAAATGGAGTTGTGGAAAGAAAAAATAGAACCCTCCAAGAAATGGCAAAGACCATGCTTAATGAAAATGACCTACCAAAATATTTTTGGACCGAAGCTGTAAATACAGCTAGCTATATAATTAATAGGGTTTCCATTAGATCAAACCTAAACAAAACACCCTATGAATTGTGGAAAGGAAGAAGGCCTAACATAAAGTACTTTCATGCTTTTGGATGTAAGTGTTTCGTCCTAAATAACAAAGACAACTTAGGAAAATTTGATGCTAAATCGGATGAAGGCATTTTCCTAGGATACTCCACAAATAGTAAAGCCTATAGAGTTTACAACAAAAGAACTCTAACCATAGTTGAATCAATTCACGTAGACTTTGATGAATCTAGCCCACTTTTAAGAGAGGTTAAAAATGAAGAAAAAGATTATGTATTCAAAAAGGAGGATGAGATAGAAATCAAGGAGGAAAACGAAATAATCAAAGAAAAGTCAAAAGCTGAACTCATAGAAAATATGGAATTTCCAAAAGAATGGAAATATAAGAAAGATCACCCTCAAGAACAAATTATAGATGAACCATCTAGATGTGTGACTACTAGATCTTCACTAAAGAACCTTTGCAATCATTATGCATTCCTATCCCAAAATGAACCTAAAAATATTGAAGAAGCCCTTAAGGATGAATCTTGGATAGTTGCAATGCAAGAAGAATTAAACCAATTTGAAAGAAGTCAAGTATGGAAATTAGTACCCAAACTGGAAAATCATTCGATCATAGGAACTAAATGGGTATTTAGAAATAAAAAGGATGAAAATGGTATAATCACTAGAAACAAAGCTAGACTTGTAGCAAAGGGGTACAATCAAGAAGAAGGAATAGACTATGATGAAACCTTTGCCCCTGTAGCTAGAATGGAAGCTATTAGAATGTTGTTAGCCTATGCTTCCTATAAAGAGTTTAAGTTATACCAAATGGATGTCAAAAGTGCATTCTTGAATGGATATATCAATGAAGAGGTATATGTTGAACAACCCCCTGGTTTTGAGAATATTGAAAATCCTAACCATGTATTTAAACTAACTAAGGCTTTGTATGGACTTAAACAGGCCCCTAGGGCTTGGTATGAAAGACTTAGTGGATTTCTAATTGAGAAGGGATTTTTAAGAGGAAAAATTGATAGCACCTTGTTCATTAAAAATAAGGAAAATAATATACTTTTAGTTCAAATCTATGTAGATGATATAATATTTGGTGCTACAAATGAGCATCTATGTAAAGAATTTGCAAAATGTATGCAAGAAGAATTTGAAATGAGCTTGATGGGGGAATTAAACTATTTTCTTGGACTGCAAATTAAACAAACAAAAAATGGGACTTTTATAAGTCAAACAAAATATATAAAAGATATGATACAAAAATTTGGTATGGAAAATAGTAAACCTATAGGCACGCCTATGAGTACCTCCATCAGCCTAGACAAAGATGAAAAGGGAAAATCCATAGACACAAAGCACTATAGAGGCATGATTGGAAGTCTATTATATCTAACAGCTAGTAGACCTGATATAATGTTTAGTGTGTGTATGTGTGCACGTTTTCAATCAGCACCTAAGGAATCACACCAAATTGCTGTTAAAAGAATCCTAAGATACTTAATAGGCACAATGGACTTAGGACTAATGTATCCTAAAGACACTAGCTTTGAAATGATCAGTTATTCAGATGCGGACTATGCCGGTCGTAAGATAGATAGAAAAAGTACTAGTGGCACATGCCACTTCTTAGGAAGATTTTAGTTTCTTGGTTTTCTAAGAAACAAAATTCCGTGGCTTTGTCAACTGCTGAGGCCGAATATGTAGCAGCTGGTAGTTGTTGTGCACAAACTCTTTACATGAAACAACAATTAAGAGATTTCAATTTAAACTACACAACTGTACCAATCAAGTGTGATAACACGAGTGCGATTAACATATCTAAAAATCCTATTTCACACTCAAGAACAAAGCACATTGACATAAGACACCACTTCCTAAGAGATCATGTTTAAAAAGAAGACATAAATCTGGAATTCATCAATACAAATGACCAATGGGCTGATATCTTTACTAAACCACTCTCAGAAGATAGATTTATAACCATAAGAAGAGAACTTGGTCTACTACATAGTAGAGAAGTAAACTAAAAGGAACTAGACTTAAAGAAATATCTACAATCTCTAAGATCACTTAGGGTTTGTCTCTTTTAAGTGATCAAAATTTGTTTTGGCATGTACTTCGATGTGTTGTATAATTCAACACTGAGTTTGAATTGCTTTCCTTGTCTTTTAGGCTCATGATATGTGATATGCAGCATGCTACATGTGGATATTTAAAAAAAAAAAAATTGGTATCTTTAAATTTATATTTTGGAAAATCTAAGCATCAAAATTACTAAGTTGAGCACCATATGCATGATTGAAAATTCAAAAATGTCACAACACATATGAAATAAGAATGCCCAATTTGAAATATGATGTTGAATCTTGGCATGATTAAGGAGTATGTGGTCATATGTACATTTTAATGTTTACCCTTTTTGATTGATGTCAAAAGGGGGAGTAGTATTTGAGCAAAATCTTGGCATGATTCTAAGCTTGATGGGCATGATAAAGATTAAATTGATTAAAAGCATGATATTGATAGTCTGATATTGAAACTTGAGCATGTTGAGTATGATTAGAATGAAAAATAAAAGCGATAAGAAAATTGAGCAATGAGCATGATTAGACTTGAATTTACAAATTGTTAAAGAAATGCTTATCGTAAGGGGGAGTAGAATAAAGCAAGTTGTAAGGGGGAGATTTTTTATGCTTATTCATATTTTTTTTGCTCCTCATTTGTCATCATCAAAAAGGGGGAGATTGTTGACTTAACTGGAGTTTTCAATCCTATTTTGATGATAACAAAATGAAGGATGCTTTAACATATGATGTTAAGTGATGTGTTTTAGGTAAAAGAACTCTCAAGGTTGATAAGTTGAAGCTCAATGTTAATCTAGTGAAAGCACCTCAGAATATTGAAGGCAATGAATAACAAATGAAGAAGCTTAAGGGCAAGCAAACCCAAAGTCAAAAGTAAACCTCAAAAGGTTGAAGGAGGCTGAAGGATTTAAGAAGATCATAATTAAAAGAACTGTTGTAAGTACTTCAAAACCAAATGTCATTTAGATATGTGAAGCTCTTATAAAATCAAAAGAAACTAAGAAACACTTTGTTTTAAAGAGCTTAAAACATGTTTTTGAAATTAAAGTAACAAAGGCCTTAACGGAAGGAAAATGTTCAAAATAAAAAGTGAGTTTCTGATAAGCAGTGCACCTGACAGATGACTGTCTATCTATGGACAGATGACTGGCAAGTTAAAGGGTTTAATAAAAGTATTATGGGTTTAAATTTTAATTATGACAGATGACTGCCATGTCATGGCAGATGACTGCCACGTGGAGCAAATTTTAGATCTCAAAGGGAAGCTTCTTGTTAAAATTTTGAATTTCAAAATTTAATTAACAATTTAATGTTTTTTCAAAGTTTAACTAATTTGATATGGACAACATCTTTCAAAATTTTGAATTTCAAAATTTAATCAACAATTTAATGTTTTTTCAAAGTTTACCTAATTTGATATGGACAACATCTTTCAAAATTTTGAAGTTCAAAATTTAATCAACAATTTAATGTTTTTTCAAAGTTTACCTAATTTGATATGGACAACATCTTTCAAAATTTTGAATTTCAAAATTTAGTCAACAATTTTAATGTTTTTTCAAAGTTTACCAAATTTGATGTGAATGTTGATCTTTCAAAATTTTGAAATTCAAAATTTAGTCAACAAATTAAATGTTTTTTCAAAGTTTACCTAATTTGATGTGGAAGTTGATCTTTTAAGTTGCCTATAAATACCTCTTTGGGTAATGAAAAAATACAAGACTTGAAAACACAAGAGAGAAATCAGACAAAATTTTAAATTCATCTTGTGCTGAAATTCTTCTGAAGTTCTTCTTTGCTCACATCCTTTGCTGGAGAAGAATTCTACAATTCTGGTAGATTGAAAATATCAAAGTTCGGTTCCGGGTTGCAATTCCATTTCTCTTTTAAACGAACCATTGGTGACTTCTAAAAACTTTAGAGCTTCATATATTCTATTTTGTTTTGGTTTTTTGAAGTACAATTTACATTTCAATTTGTACAACCTGCTCTAAATTTTGGGAGTATTTTTTGTACACAGAATTTATATTATATTCTTGTAGATTGTGACGATTCCAGGTTTGCTGGATCGTTGGCTAGGCGAGGGATTATCGCTTAGAGAGGTGCTGCTCTAGCCTTCTGAAGGAGTGTATAAACGTATTGTTCCACCCGGTAAAGGAACAGGTTTAGTGAATCCTTTGGCGGTTTTGCCAAAGGCGAGGACGTAGGCTGTGTTGAAGCCGAACCTCGTAAAATCCTGTGTCTCACTCTCTCTTTCCCTTACTCTTTATTTTCAGCATATTTATATTGCGTGGATGGTTTAAATTTGAAATCATATACACTACGTTTATTTGGAAATCAAACAAACTTAAAGTTTAATTTTGATTTGGGTTGCGGAAACCGAAAGGGAGTACGTTGGTTAAACCATACTTTGCGGAAACCATACGGGAGTACGTTACTTGGTTAAAACACCTAAAGAAAATTAACTAAGAGTTTATTTGAATTCTGAATTTTGGGAAGAGTGTGGATGTGTGGTTGTAAATCATATAAAAGAAGCAAATTTATTTTAACAAGCATATCATTCAACTATAAGGCTTGATTCATATTTATAAGGCATACATAAACAAATAACCATCCTAATTTCTTACTACTGTATATCTTAATTTTGGTTTGGTTGTTTGCCTTCAAATTGTGTTTGGTTAGTTTGGATAGTGTGGTTAATTGAAAGGTTGATTGGTGATTTAGTTGTTTAAGTGCTTGTGTTGTTGATTCTATAAAAGAAACCAAGTTATTGTTTGACAAATTAAACAAACAAGTAAAAGAATTAGATAAACAATAAAAGAAGTTAAGTATTCTTAAAAGGAATTAAAAAGAAAGTTTTTAAATTCCCAATTCACCCCCCTCTTGGGAAGCTATCCTAATTTCAGAAGAAGTTTATGTTAAACAACCTCCAGGTTTTGAAGACTCTAAAAATCCAAATCATGTGTTTTTAAGCTAACTAAGGCCCTATATGGATTGAAACAAGCTCCTAGAGCTTGGTATGATAGGCGAAGCAAATTTCTACTCCAAAATAATTTCTCAAGAGGAAAGATAGACAACTCTTTATTTATAAAGACCAAGGTACTAATATGCTTATAGTACAAATTGATGATATTATTCGGAGCTACTCAGGAAGACTTGTGTAATGAATTTGCTACAACTAAGCAGAGAGAGTTTGAAATGAGCATGATGGGAGAATTAAATTACTTTCTAGGTTTGCAAATTAAACAAGCTAAAAATGAAACTTTCATAAATCAAACTAAGTATATTAAAGACATGTTAAAGAAGTTTGATATGGAAGAAAGTAAACTTATAGGAACTCCCATGAGCACTTCAACTAGTCTAGACAAGGATGAAAAAGGGAAACGAGTTGATACCAAGCATTATCGAGGTATGATAGGAAGCTTACTTTACTTAACAGCAAGTAGACCAGATATAATGTTCAGTGTGTGTATGTGTGCTAAGTTCCAATACTCCTAAGGAATCACATCAAACAGCAGTAAAACGGATCCTTAGATATTTGTTAGGCACACTAGATTTAGGGTTATGGTATCCAAAAGGAACTGATTTCGAAATGATGAGTTATTCAGATGCAGATTATGCAAGATGCAAAATAGATAGAAAAAGCACTAGTGAGACTTGCCACTTTTTAGGAAACTCATTAGTTTCATGGTTTTCAAAGAAACAAAATTTCGTAGCATTATCTACAGCTGAAGCAGAATACATAGCAGCTGGAAGCTGCTGTGCTCAAATTTTATACATGAAACAACAATTAAGGGACTTCAAAATTCAATACCAAACAATCCCCATAAAATGCGATAATACAAGCACGATAAATATTTCAAAGAATCTGGTATCACATTCAAGAATTAAACATATTGACATACGTCATCACTTTTTAAGAGATAATGTAGACAAGAAAGAAATAGTTCTTGAATTTGTCAATACTCATTCTCAATTAGCTGATATATTTACCAAACCATTAGCTGAGGATCAATTTGTATTTATTTGACAAGAATTAGGCATGTTACATATAAGAGAAGTTAACTAAAAAGGAAGAAGTTCAGTTGGACAGGACAGGCGACTACCAGAGAGCTGACAGATGATTGGCAGGCTACTGTCTGTGTAAAAGATAGTAGACTGACGACTGGCAATGAGCTAGCAATTGACTGGCAAGCTACTGTCTGTGGACACACGATTGTCCAATTAGTGACAGACGACTGTCTTGCGGTGGGTGATGTATCTTTCACTTAAAAAACTCGATTTTTAAACTACAGACGTCTTTCCATTTGTGTTCCTTCTCTAAAACATCTTCCCTTCTCTTTCTTCTCAGTTCTTTCTCTCCCAAGCTACACACAATGATTATCCATCACACACCTACTCCATACATATCTAGGGTTTCTGCATATCAAGATGGTTCGTACCAAAACTGTGGGAAAGAAGGACAAAGCCTCCTCGTCTTCTTCAAAGCCTACAAGCAACAATGACATAGAAAAATGGTTGGTCTCTTCACATGCGAAATCATTGTATCAGAATCACATATCTGCCATTGAACCAATGTTCTGTAAGATTTTAGACGTCCCTTTCTTTGAAGAAAATTTTCCTGAAATTATTGAAAAGTTCAAAAACCATAGGATGGGACAACTTCATTCTTCATCAGGTAAAAGGGTATTATCCATATCAGATTAAGATTTTTTTATTCTAACTTGGTTAAGAAGGAAGATGGAATTTCTACTGAGATTTATGGCCAAAGGATTACACTTACCCCACACTCATTACGGAAAATTCTTCATATCAAACATGGAAATTTTGAGTATACACCATTTAAGAAGCATTGGACCATGGAACAAGGATTTTCACCACAAGAATTTCTGCCTCTTATGATGAATGATATACCTGTGTATTTTGGACATCCTCCACCATATAAGCAGCTTAATCTTCAAGCACAAATCTTGCATAAGATCATTGCATACAATATAATTCCGAGGTCTAGATCTTTTGATCATGTGTCACATTTTGATTGTTTTGTTATGTGGTGCTTACTAAAAGGGAAGAAATTAGACTTATCCAGTATTATACTGAAGTGGATGGTGATGAAGCTTGAATCTCCTAGAATTGGGCTTCCATACGGCGGTATTCTTTCCTTAATCTTTGCCCATTTTCAAGTCCTCTCTCCAGCTTCAAAAATAGTTAAAAGAACCCATTACCATGTTTTATCATCTACTACATTGAAACGAATGGGTTACAAAAAGTATACCGAGGGTTGGATGTTCCGGGGCAATAGACCGACAAGACCTGCACCTGAAGAAAGGAGTCCAGCTCCTGAAGAAGCTGATATGTCACCTTGGTTTGTTCCATTTTATCATAATTATACTAGCTTTAGTTACGAAATGAGAAAAAACTTTGCTTCTCTTTAAGATAAACTTTCAACCATTGATGAAAAGTATACCTCATTAGTCACTCGTATTGCTAAGATAGAGCATCGTGTCATTAAACATGACACTGATTCAGATAATGAGGATAGTAAAAATTCTGCGGAGGAAAAAGCTGAAGATGAAGAAGGTGAAGAAGAAGAATTGCTGAAGACAATGACATTAACTTTGACATATAGACTTTTGTTGGTTTTTTTTTTTTTTTTCTATTCTGTATGTTACACGTACTTAAATTCTGAATGTATTTTTTTTTTTGCTGTAAAAATGGGGAGTATGTGTAAGAAAATACTATGAGTCTTTATAAGTATTTGTTTCTAGTTCTGAAACCCTGAACTTTTGCAATGTTTTGTTATCAGTTTGGTGTATTATAAGTTCTAATGTTAATGATAACTCTAAAAACGTTGCAACTTCTGACCTTATGAATTACAAGAAATGATTGAGTATGCTGATTGACAGGGGGAGTATTATGAGTTATCACTTGAAAATAATCTTTAATCAATTGATGTTAATACATTAACACTGATATCACATATACTCAAATTAATATTTGCCCTTGATCATTATATACTCAAATTATGATTTTTGATTAATGTCAAAGGGGGGAGAAGTGTTTAGCAAAAATTGAAATTAACTTAAGCTTGCTTGAACTTAAAATGAGCATGAATGATGTATATTTTTTTTAAATAAAGAAATGAGATTGATTGATGAAATTATTTTTGATTCTATTAAGATAAAGCTTATAGAAAGGGGGAGTCTTTTTAAGGCTCACTCAAAATTTTTGCTTTTTATTTGTCATCATCAAAAAGGGGGAGATTGTTGGCCTTAAAAGGTTTAATACTCCATTTTGATGCTAACAAACAAGTAGGACTTAACATGCTTCGGTTGAGTGTTGTGTTTTCTCAGGAATCTATATCGAAAGTACTCATATAGCATGGATCAAAGTCTGATAATATGGATCAAAGTCTGAAGACCATAAGAGCATGAAGATTAAAAAAAATCAACATGAGAGGTCAAATTCTAAATTAATGAAGAAATATGAAGAGGGTTTAAAGAGATGAAGGATCAGAAAATTCTGAGAGATCAGAGACTAGCAACAAAGAAAGTTCGGAGCAAAGAAGAATTTTTGAGTACTTAGGACAAGTCTTTGTAAGTACTTTAAGTTTATTCAAGTTTGAAGTTTTCATTTTGAAGCTCATTAGGCAAAGAGACTTAGAGACCTTAAGATAAAAACTTGGAACATGTTTTTAAAGTTAAAACAAATCTATATTCCAAGCAACAATGAGAGAGAAATCAAAAATTGACTAGAAAAGAAAATCATTTAGTGGACAGACTACTGTCTGTTAATAGACAGACGACTGGCTAAATTAACAAGGCTTAAAACTGGAACACAGAAGCCTGACAGACGACTGTCAAGGCACTGATAGACAACTGTCAGTGAAAAGTGAGAAGACTGTGTAGGTTTCACCAGATGACTGTCCACCTTCTATGTTACTAAAAGGCTTAAATTTACAAATGAACAGACGACTGTCACCATATGGACAAACGACTATCACCTCATATTCTAGTGACAGACGACTGCCACTTAAGGAACAGACGACTGCCACCTTTCTGCCTATGATTTTTACAGTTATTTTAAATGGACAAACGACTTCAAGGACTTCACAGTCGTCTGGCTCACGGCATTTTTCTGTTTTCCAACGGATATAATTTTTGAAATTCAAATATTTGGAAACTCAAATAAGTTTAATATATGGAAACAAGTCTGAGTATTCTTGGGGAATAAGCAAGAAGGTTTTCTACATCTATAAATACCCCTAAGACATATTGATTTCCACACCAAGATCATTAAGAAATCACATTCTGCTATCATACTCTCTCTCATTCTGAATTTCTGAAAGTGCTTCAAATTGCTCTCATCTTTGCTCGAAATTAAGAGAAGTTTTTGCCGAATCTCTCACTGTGTTTGATCATTGAGCTGCTGATTCTTTCATTGAAAGATACCCACGGTGATAAGTTTCTAAGAGCTTCATTCTGAAATTCATATTTTGAATTTACTGAAGTGCATGAGTGTTTCAAATTTGTACTAATCAGCTCTTTGAGGAGCAAGTTCTTGTACATCTTGTTTTCTATCTTTGTAACAGGATTTGTTGACGATTTGATTATTGAATCGTTGGACCAAACAACGGGAGATTGTTTGGAGAAGGCGGGCTCTAGCCTTACCCAAGGAGTGCTTGTAACTGATTCTGTTTCGGCTAATAAAGGAACGGTAATAGTGAATCCCTTGGCGGTTTGGCCAAGGGAGAGGACGTAGGCTGTGTTGAAGCCGAACCTCGTAAAAATCCCTATGTTCTTCTTTCTCTACTCTACTCTTTATTTTTTTTGGATATAATCTGCGTGGTTGCTTTAAATTTCAATTCTGAATTTTTGGTTATTAAATAGACTGGAAGGTAATTTGTTTTGGATAAATCAGCATTGATTGCGGAATCTGAAAGGGACTACCTTGGTTGATTATCCTTGACCTATTAATCTAAAAGTTTATTTAAAAACTGAACATTGGGAAGAAGAATAATTGTGATACAGGGCTTATACTGAGTGCAGGCAAATTTTCACATATATTGTTACATAAATTGAGAGTTTGATTGTTTCTAAGATTTACAACTTAAAAGAACTAATTCTAAAGGAACATTTAAAAAAAAAAAAACCAATTCACCCCCCCCCCCCTCTTGGGAAGCTATTCCTAATTTCAAATTTACATACCTCGGGTCAGGTTCTTACAACCCCCCCTCCTTATAAAAATTTCATCCTCGAAATTTGCATTCTCTCATTTACCTAATCATCCACATACCCGTACGTATACCCGACTCTTCGAAAAGCCGGAGGCCACCCACATAGTAGCCTCATCCCAAATATATACATACCCTCACTTATGGCAAAGGAATACTGTGGTTACATACGTACACTGTCTCGGGAGCTCACAATACTACAAAACTCTCCCAGAGACTAACCACACAATACTACTACGATAATAGAGTATTATATACATAAATACGTACATACTCATATCGACCCTACTATCAGTACTATTACTCAGAACGACTGTGGATAATTCTGGCGTATTTCCGTCCTTAACTCCCAAAAAGCTTCCTCAACCGCGCGATTTCACCATAGTACCTTCACTAATGGTATCTCCTTAGTATGCAACTTCTTAACTTTATGGTCCAGAATTTGATCGGGTATCTCTTCATACGCCAAAGCATCCCCAATCTCTAAGGACTCATAACTAATCACATGTGATGGATCCGGCACGTACCTCCTTAACATGGATACGTGAAATACATCATGGATCCTCGAGAGCGCTAGGGGTAGTGCAATCCTATAGGTCACCGAACCCACTTGTTCTAGTACCTCGAATGGTCCGATATACCTCGGGCTCAACTTACCCTTCTTCCTGAACCTTATCACTCCTTTCATCGGCGCGATCCTCCGAAATATCTTACCCCCAACCTCGAATTCCAACTCACGACGGTGAACATCCGCGTAACTCTTCTGCCAACCCTGAGCTGATGTAATCCTATCTCTGATCAATCTAACTTTCTCTGAAGCCTATTGTACAAGTTCAGGACCCAATATCTGTCATTCACCGACCTCGTCCCAATACAGAGGAGACCAACACCTCCGACCATACAACTCCTCGAACGGTGCCATCCTAATACTAGCCTAGAAGCTATTGTTATAGGCAAACTCTACCAATGGTAGAAACTGAATCCAACTACCACCAAAGTCTAATACACAAGCCTATAACATGTCCTCCAAGATCTGTATCGTCCTCTATAACTGTCTGTCAGTTTGAGGGTGGAACGTCGTACTGAAAGTAAGCTTCGTCCCCAGTGCTTCCTGTAAAACCTTCTAGAATTGAGAAGTAAACCTCAAGTCTCGATCTGAAACAATGGACATCGGTACACCGTGCATTCGGATTATCTCATACACATACAAATCTACTAGCCTACTCAAAGAGTAGCTAACCTTCATTGGTATAAAGTTAGCAAATTTGGTCAACCTGTCCACAATTACCCAGATGGCATTCTACCAGTGTAGTGCTGGTGGTAGCCCGGTGACAAAGTCCATGGAGATATGCTCCCACTTCCACTCCGGGACACTCAATGGCTGCAATGGCCCTGCCGACCTCTGATGTTCAATCTTTACCTGCAGACATGTCAGACATTGCTCCACAAATCAAGCAATCTCTTGCTTCATGCCACTCCACCAGAAAGATTCGCACAAATCCCGATACATCTTCGTACTACCCGGATTTACCATATACAAAGAACAATGCGCCTTCTCCAAGATCGTCCTCTTTATCCCCTCATCGTTTGGAACACACAATCTGGTCCCAAACCTTAGCATACCTCCCTCAGAGATGTTAAAATTTGCAGCCAACCCTTGCTGCACTTTCTCTACAACCTCGACTAACTCTGCATCATTGGACTGCATGGCTTTAAGCCTCTCAAATAATGTCAGCTGGATCACCAAGCTAGCAATGAAAGCATGATGATTACCATCCACCAACTCCATACCAAGACTTTCCAGATCCCATCTGATATGATGCTAACCTATTACTGCAAATACTAACGCATGCTCTAACTTCCGACTCAACGCATCGGCTACCATGTTAGCCTTTCCCGGGTGATAGCTAATGGTGCAATCGTAGTCCTTAATCAGTTCCAACCACCTTCTCTGCCTCATGTTCAACTCCTTCTGTGTGAAAAAGTATTTGAGGCTCTTGTGGTCCGTGAAGATCTCACACTGTACACCGTACAAGTAGTGTCTCCAAATCTTCAACGCATATACTACCCCCGCCAACTCCAGATCGTGCGTAGGGTAATTCTTCTTGTACTCCTTGAGTTGTCGATAAGCATAAGCAATTACGTTCCCCTGTTGCATCAGCACACATCCTAACCCCTTCAGTGATACATCGCTGTAAATCACAAAACCACCATCCCTAGATGGGATGGTTAAAACCGGAGTAGTGACCAATCGATGTTTCAACTCCTGGAAACTCTGCTCGCACTCATCGGCCCAATCAAATCTCACACCCTTCCTCATCAACTGTTTCAGAAGGCCAGATAACTTAGAGAATCCCTTCATGAACCGCCGGTAATACCCAGCCAGTCTTAGGAAACTCTGAACATTCTGTACTTTATTCGGTGTCACCCAATCAACCACTGCTTCTATCTTACCATGATCAACTGAGATACCACCCTTCGACACGACATAGCCTAGAAACACGACCTGATTCAGCCAGAACTTGCATTTCTTCAGCTTAGCATACAACTTCTTCTCCTGTAAAACCTGAAGTACCAACCTCAGATGGTTTTCATGCTTTTCTGAACTCTTAGAATATACCAGAATATCATTGATGAATACCTCTACAAACTGATCCAGGTATTCATGGAAAACCATGTTCATTAGGTACAAAAATAATGTCAAGGCGTTAGTCAACCCAAATGGCATGACCAGAAACTCGTAGTGACCGTATCTGGTTCGAAAAGCAGTCTTCGCAACATCCTCAGTGCTAGACCTCTCCTGATGATACCCTGATCGTAGATCAATCTTTGAAAAGACCTACATTCTCTGCAACTGGTAAAACAGATCATATATACGAGGCAACAGGTATCATTCTTCATTGTCACCTTGTTGAACTCACGGTAGTCAATGCACATTCGCATCGACCCATCCTTCTTCCTCATGAACAACACCGGAGCTTCCCAGGGCGAAACACTAGGTTGAATAAAGCCCTTGTCCAATAGTTCCTACAACTACTCCTTTAACTCTCTAAGTTCAGCTGGAGCCATTCGGTATAGAGCTTTAGAGATCAGTGCCTTTCCTGGCAGCAACTCAATAGCAAACTCCACCTCACAATCAGGAGGTAAACCGAGTAAGTCTTTCAAGAATACGTTCAAAAATTTGTTAACCACTTGGATATCTTCAAGTTTCACATCATCCCGAGGTGGTTCCTTCACGCAAGCTAGGTACCCCTGCCAACCCTCCAAGAGTAACCTTTTCGCTTGAATATCCAATAGAATCTATAGCGTCGAATGCACACACGATCCCAAAAACTCATATTCCTACTCCCCAGGAGGTTTGAACACGACTACCTTCCTACGACAATCAATGACCGCATAGCTAGAGAAGAAAAAATCCATCCCCAGTATGACGTCAAATCCAGACATGTCGTATACTACTAAGTTCCTCGATAGCAACCTTCCATGAATAATCACTAGGTAGTTTCCCAACACCTTACTACAGATCATTACACTCCCAGTCGGTGTAGCCACAAACAACCACTCATCCATCACTTGGGTTTCAACCCCACACAATTTCACCAAACTAGCAGATATAAACGAATGGGTTGCTCCCGAATCAAATAAAACAATAGCTCTATTCAAAAGCAATAACATGGTACCTATCACCACGTTCCCAGCGTGTTCCGCATCTACTGGAGTAACCCCAAAACGGCGAGCATTCACCATCGTGCCACTTACGGCACTTGGCGCATGGTGCGGAGGATAGATCCCCCTGAGAACTCTGTACCTTGGTATTCTGCCAATAACCTGAATTGTAGTTCTTTTTCTTCTTCCACTATTCCTGTCGAGGACCAGTCTTAGAACCAGAAGATACCGGCCTCTTCCTCTGTTCCTACACCACCTCATCTCCTAAAAGGTCAGTCTCAACTATGGTTGCTTTATCCATCAAAACAGAAAACTCTCGGATCTGCAGCATCCCCACAAGCCTGCGGGTGTTCTTCCTCAGACCTTTCTCGAACCTTCGAGCCTTCTCATACTCGTTCGAGACCAAGTAAGGTGTGAAACGAGATAACTCGATATATCTAGCGGCATATCTCTGCACCACCAAGGTTCCTTGCATCAGGCTCGAGAACTCATCAGCCTTCTCGTCACGACTAGAAGTCAGGAAGTATCTCTCGAAGAATACCTCCTTAAAACGACTCCACATCATACCAGATGGACTAGCTCTCTACTTCTCAAGCAGACTCACAGCCATCCACCATCTTTCCGCTTCCCCTGCCAGCTAAAAGGTAGAATATAAAACCTCATGCTAGTTAGTAGAGTGTAGAACTTCCAATATCTACTTAGTCTTCTACACCCAATTCTCTACTACTATCGGATAGGGTACTCTCGTAAACGTTAGAAGGTGCATGCGGGTGAACCTTTCTACAGTACAACTCGTAGCAGTAGGAGAATGTTCACATCTCCTAACACTCTGCCCGATCTCCCGCATAACCTGCCTTGTCAAACCCCGAGGCATAGAAGGAGAGTCATCACTCGAAGTCCCCTCCGAACCACTATCCAAGTTGTTATCCTTGGGCTCCATTCTGAAAGTAAGATAGGAATCGGTTAGAATTCTTATATCATACACAGTTAACACAATCATCGAAAACTAATCATGTCAACTACTACTCTCACGGGTCCAGGTCTATCTTATCACACCAACACGAATCCATCAATGGTTTGCCATGATTTTACTGAAATCGTCATTCCAGGAAAAATACAAAACACTGCCAACGAGTCCCCATCTAGTACAAGACAACCCTTGAGATACTCTACCCATTTCCCACATCCTATACTCTGGTATGTACAGATAAATATGTCTAACCAAGCCTACAAGACCTAACAACCTGGTTTAACACTGATACCAAGCTATCACGCCCCAAACCCATGGACGGATCCCAAGTGTGAATATAGTAACCTAACTTGTCTCTGTATCAATTAAAACATACATGATACCATACTGAATGAGGGTTTGGCCCCATTGGGTTCACGTACACCCTATACACATTCACATACGTATCCATAATCATCAAATACGCGGCGAAAATGTTCTTTCTATACATACAATATACCATACCAGAGTTTATACATAATTGGAAATATATATCCCAAAGTACAATACACACCCCAGGTGTCTACAAAACTTAACACTGATAACCCAGTTACAAAACTCGTACCTACACAGGTACTAAACGTAGCTAACTGACTCCCTCGCTTTCGGACGCTAGGATGCTAGTTTTAGCTACCCGAAGGACCTGAAAAATATTTGCATATTCAGGGTGAGACACCTCTCAGTAAGGAAGAAAGCAGTTTATATCAGTGTGTGGCATATAAGTGTCATTTCAGCGTAAAACATTACACAATACAATACAATACGATACAATTCAATACATTTCAATACATTTCCAGTATTTTCCACAAATTCGTTCCAGTACATACGATACCGAACATACGGTCAGTGTCGTCACATTCAAGCACCCAATACCCTGCAATAACCCAAGCCTTACAGCGATATCATTGCCAGTACGATGTACCTCACACCCTTTGGTGACCAACCGAAAAAAGATATTTCACACCCTCAGATATAGAGTCGGACACTCTCGCCCACGGTAATTAGCCGAGACATGGTGTTATCGTATGATAATTAGCCGCCACTAGATAATTCAGTGTACGATAATTAGCCGCCACTAGATGATGTACAAAACCTTGAACAATTTTGGAACTCATATCCCTATACCCGTCAGCGTACGGTAATTTGCTGCCACTAGCTGATTTTACAAAACCTGGAACATTTTTACATACAACAGTTCATTCCACACTTATTTGGTATACATTAAATCATATCGTTTTCAGTTCAAGAATACAGTTTAATACAAATATGGGTACGGTCATCTCAATACTACTGTTTTAATACAACATACAATTTTCAAAACAAAATAGAGATGATACCTGAAACCCCCAAATTTTTCCGAAAATGTAACCTGAAAATTTCACATTTTCATCGGATAGATTTTCCCAAATAAGTAACCAAAACATACAAACGATCTTAAACTACAGGTTTACCAATCCCAATTTCAAAAATAAACTGATATAAATAGAATCCCCTTACCTTTTCCCGAATACCAAACTACGAACTCTACAGCTCCAAAACTACGAACCGAGACACCAAAACCTAAACAACCCAGAACAATACTTCCTTACAATTCTTACTACTACACATATTCCGAAATGAAATTGAAATTGGACCCTTACTTCGATTTTGGGTCAAAACTGGAAAATCCTTGAAATGGCTTTTTGATCCACTATTCTCGAAAAGATTCCTCCTCTGATCTACGCAGTAACGTCGGATCTTCGAATCAAGCAACGAACAGCAAAGAATCGAAGAGAGAAGGAGAGTTTTCGTTGGTTTTAGAGAGAGAGAGTTTTAGGTTTCTTAGCATCTAAGCAAATTAATAGGATATTTATAGCCCCTTTGACCTAACCAACCTCGTCGACGAGATGGCGCCTTTGTTGACGAATCATCCATACATTTCGTTGACGAACTAGCTCCTTTGGCAACGAACCCTATTTTGATATTTTATAATGCATTCGGTATCTTTTCGTCGACGAGGCTTTGAATTTTGGCAATGAAGAGTATAAGGACCTTTCTCGACGAGAACAATGGCTTCGTCGATGAAGCCTGCAAAATTTACCTTTTTACCCTTTTCATGTATTCAATTTACATACCTCGGGTCAGGTTCTTACACTTTCTATGATTTTTCTAAAGTAGACAACGATTTCAGAAAAACCACGGCAAACCTTAGATGGTTTCATTTCGAAACTGTGGGACTGGTCCTTAAGTTGAGAATTTGGACGTATATTGGATTTTAGTTTAATTATTGTGTTGAGTAGGTTATGATAATGGAATGCTTAACTCTTTTCTGTCCTATTTTCAAGATGGATCCTAAGGGTAAGGATGTAGGTACTGGAGAAGGAACTTATGACTCGAAGGCATCTAGTGAGGAGGACTTTGATACTTCCATGATGCTGAGGGGTATAGCCCGTCAAGTCAGGGCAGAAATGAGGAAGGTTTGTAACAACCCGAATTTAGAATGGTATTTAAATAATAAAGAGAGGGAAATGGAGATCGGAAACAGAAGGAGGCAAGACTTCGTTGACGAATACAGGGGATTCGTCGACGAACACAGGGGGCTCGTCGACGAGAAAATACCAAGAGGGTTTTTTAGCCGACTGAATTTCGTCAACGAGGGGTGGATTTCGTCGATGAAATTTGTGAAAGACTCGTCGACGAAGGACGGGCTCGTCAACGAATTCCCCTGTTTATAAATATGGAAAATCCAGGAATTTCTTCATTTTTAAGAAATCTCTCTCTCTCTCTCTCTCTCTCTCTCTCTCTCTCTCTCTCTCTCTCTCTCTCTCTCTCTCTCTATGACTCTCTCTCCCTTCTCTCTTCGTTTCCAGCCCCACCAGTCGTCGGATCGATGATCCAAAGCTACCACGACGATCCTAGCGGAGTTCTCTACAAGTCTGCCAAGGCGGATCGTCGGGGAAACGAAGTTTGATTCCATTCCAAATCCAGGGTAAGGCCTTCTACTCAATATTTGGAGTTGTGACAGTTTAGAGAAGTGTTATACACATTGAAATATTAAAGTTTAATACTGGAAGTTTTCGTTTCCAGGGGTATTGATTGGGAACGTTAGGAATCATCCCTAAGTTGAGGTAAGGCTTTTTAAGCCAAATTTGACTTTGTGGCAGTTATAGAAAATGTTATACGCTTAGAAATACTGAAGTTTAATTCTGAAATTTTTCATTTTCAGGGTGTTGAGTTAGGAACCATGCGGGTGCAGGGTAGTTTCATTAGGGGCTTTTCAGGAATCAGGTAAGGGGATAAACTAAGCTAGTTTTGTTTTGAGAAAATGCTTATATATATACTTAGCATTTGATTTGCGGAAAATGTATATATATTTATATATATGTTCTATATTTGCAAAATACTGTGAAAATGATTGTATGATCGAATATGTGAAAATCCGTTTGTATGGCATAAGTATAAAATGTTGTGAAATACTGTTTTCTGGGAATGTAGATGATATGGATTTTTAAGATGAAAAACCGGCGTATGGGCTGAGATTTTTACATGTTTTGCCAGCGTATGGGCCGTGCTATGTGGATGTGATTTGCCAGCGTACGGGCTGTGCTATGTTTTGCCAGCGTACGAGCCATGCTATGTGACTGTGATTTGCCAGCGTACAGGTTGTGCTATGTTTTTCCGGCGTACGGGCCTTGCTATGTGGATGTGATTTGCTAGCGTACGGGCTGTGCTATGTTTTGCCAGCGTACAAGCTGTGCTATGTTTTGCCAGCGTACGGGTTAAGTTATGATAAAATGTGAAATACCAGCGTACGGGCTAATGATTTTCATGATATATGTATATGTGAAAAATGATATGAATGGTTTGATAATTAATGATATGAGTTATCCATGTATCACGATTTCAGTATATGTTATATGATATCAGAACCTGGTTGGCTTGGTTTAGGCTAGCACTTACACGGTACTGTTGATATGTGTCTATGGTCTTCGTGATCATGATATCTATGTTAACGCCACTGTACGGAGTAGTGTGAGATTAGATGGTCGATGTGGTTATTTTCAAGAAGTGTGTTGTTATCGCCCCTGGTGTACGGACCAGTCTGGGTAGACACATCGGACCTACAGACTAGACTATTGACTTGGCAGTGGTCAGCCAACCATTGTCAGACCCCGCCTTCGAGCCACACAACCCAGTCATGTGAGGGTAATACATGACAACAGCCAACTAACCTACCAGGGATGTTTTTATGTTATCATTATTATTATATGAGATGAGAAGTGTTTATGAAAATGCAGTATGTTCTGCCATGTTTTGATATACATATGTTTTCCTAGATTTGATATACAATACTAAATATGATATGTATGGTATATGTAGAACACAGAATACTCATGTTGCCACACACTGGTATTAGTTTATTTCCCTTACTGAGAGGTGTCTCACCCCTAAACTTTACAAATTTTTCAGGAGTCCCAGATAGGAGAGCGGGAAAAGCCCCGCTGACATAGTGTGGTTTATCTGCCCTTTTTGAAGGGTAAGTTTTTGGTAGGGATAGTATGATTTTGTGGGAATTGTCCCTAGATTTCATTTTTGGGATGTATATATGGAAGTACAGTGATTGTAGTAACTCTAGTACATTGTGATGTATAATATGATGGTATGTAAATGATTGTACATTTTCTACTGCGTAGGCTTTTGTTGTATGTTCTGATGTATCCCTGGTACCCACGGGTCCAGGTGGATTGTGACCTACTGAGCTGGAATGTGAGATGTATGGTATTGATTTTATGATGATATTATTATAAAAAAAATTATGTGAAAAATGAGTAGGTCGTGACAGTTTGGTATCAGAGCCTAGGTTGTTAGGTTCTATAGACTTTAGAGTGTAGCAGAAACAATATCAGAGTTTAGGAAATGATTTGAGGTTTTGTTCTACAGTCTAAAGGAAGGACTTCCGTGGTAGTTTTTGTGATTTTCCTGAGGTAACGATTTCAGGAAAACCATAGTAAGCTATTGTCGGGTTGTGTTCCTAGAATGTAGGAGTGGGGATTAGAAATGAGTTGGAAATGTTGTGATAAGTGGTGAGGATAGGAGGGTAAAATATAAGGGTAGGATTTCTGAGTTGCGTCTATTGTTTTCAGGATGGATCTAGAAGGAAATAGTGCACATGCCGGTGGCAGTGATGGAGCAGGACCATCAAGTGCAGCTGGGACCGACTCTGACGCGGTATTACGTAGCGTGGCTCAGCAGGTTATGGCTGAGATCACTAGAAGCTCGAGTGAGAAGAGTGGTCCATCTGCAGGCCATGGGTGCACTATAGAGAAGTTTACGAAGATGAATCCTCTAGCGTTCTCAGGCGGAGTTGATCCTATAGCCGCTGAGAACTGGATGCAGGAGATTGAGAAGATCTTGGCTCTACTACAGTGTACTGAGGAATAGAGGGTCCTCTTTGCCACCTATACACTAACAGGAGAGGCTGAGAGGTGGTGGACTGCGGTGAGACTATTGGAGCATTATAGGGTGACTCCGATAACCATGACATTGGACCAGTTTAAAGACTTATTCTTTGATAAATACTTTCCAGCTACCGTTAGGGAAGCTAAGGTAAAAGAGTTCCTAAGTCTAAAGTAGGGACATCTGTCCGTCCAGCAGTATGTAGCACGATTCATCGAGCTCTTTCGTTTCGCTCTGTATATTGTTCCTGATGAGGTAAGGAAGGCGAGACAGTTTGAGAGAGGCTTGAGGCGGAGTATATTCAAGCAGGTAGTGGTGCTGCGGATCCAGGACTTTGTTGAGTTAGTCGACAGGGCGGCTTTGGCAGAAATTGGTGAGCGTCTTAATGTAGAGGAGCAGGGACAGAAGAACAGATCTGCATCTACCGGCTACCAGCAGGGTCATAGACCAGGCCAGTGGAGGAGAGGAAATCTTGGCAGAGGGCGGAGACATGAGATAGGAGGACGTGAGGTGCAGATAGGGCAGGGTCCTCCAGTTTGTCAAACTTGTGGTAGGAGGCACTGGGGGGAGTGCCGAGCTAGTGGTGTAGTATGCTATCGTTGTGGTAGACCGGGGCATTTGGTGCGAGACTGTCCTACCCCACCAGATGCAGTTCTGATGTGCTATCGCTGTGGTAAATCGGGGCATATGGTACAAGACTGCCCTACCCCATTCTGGCCAAGTACTTCCATTATTTCTTCAATTTCCTAAACCCAGTTCTCTATAGTCACTAGATCAGGCCCTCCCTTAAAAGTCGAAGGGTTCGACCTCATGAACTCTTTTATGCTACTGCCCTGATCTACAATGGGACAATTCTGCTCTTTAGGCTCCTTCCTCATTTCTGCCCTAACTTGACGGGATATACCCCGCAACATCATAGAGGTATCAATTTCCTCTTCACTGAAAGTCACCGAATCATGCCTTCCTTCTGCCTCTACGTCCTCATCTCTAGGATCCATCCTGAAAATATAACAGGAAAGAGATAAGAATTCCATATCATAACCCCAACAACTCAATTATATATAATTTTAAATCCAATATACATCCAAGTTCTCCATATAAGGACTAGTCTCACAGCTCAAAAATGAAATCATCTAAAGTTTACCGTGGCTTTTCTGAGGCCGTCGACTACTTCAAAAAAATCACAGGAAATCGTCGACGCCTTTAAACTACAAAACAAAATCCTATACTTCTCAAAACCTAACCTATCCATCTAGTATCCTTATCCTAAATAATTCCTATACTCTGGTATAAATCATCCCTAAGTCTACAAAATCCCAAAACCTATGCTCTGATACCAAAATGTAACTCCCCAACCCTCTAAGTGGGCCCGGAATGCTACTAATCCATTCATTTACCTACTAACAGACATTCTAATATCATTTGTGCAGCGGAAAACATAAATATAATCTTCATACAATATAATGTCAGATTTTTCTACTTCTATCTACATTCTATAATAATCCATTCAACCATCTACATCCATATATATACATATCTCCAAAAACATAATCACCACTTCCAGTATTCACAACCATCCATTTCTTAGAAGATTTAAAACATAAAACATAAATGATAAAATATAAACTTTATACATCCCAAAATATCATCAATTTTATACCATTTTTCCTTTATATAACCAAAAATGCTATAATAATTCCAAATTCTCTAAGCTCGATCTCGTGGAGGTCTTGAAAAAGATAAATTTGTATTCGGGTGAGACTCATCTCATTAAGGGAAGAAATAATATATTAAAATAGTGTTTGGCTAACATGAGGTTATAATCAACATAATATTTAACATTTGCAGATCTTAACATGATTACTGAAATGATTTTCTAAACCTAATCAATCACATGTAAGATATTTTACCCACGAGAAAAAAAACTAAAGATAAGAATGATTACCCACCCATACAAGTAGCACCCCTCTACTCTAATACTTTAGGCAACCCGAAGGTCACAACTAAAGCATATCAGGGCACTCACCTTACTCAGTAAGCCCTCAGGTGAAGAAGTAATCTCGTACTCACACAGTTCATACAAAAGTTTACCAACTAAGACTCCCAAGAATAGGGAAATCTACCCGCCCATACAAGTAGTTTCCCCGTGCCCTAGTACGTTATGCAGCCTACTGCTACACCTGATACTAACTAGGGCACTCGCCTTTCTCAGCAAGCCCTTGGGCAAAGAGTTTACCTCGCCTAAACATAACATGTTCTACAAGCACAAATAATGATACTACCATAATACATTATTCTATCTGTCATTTATCCTACCTTTCACAACTGTTCACATTTTCATCTTTTACATTTCATTTCATTTCACTTTACGTGACTTTTCTCATTTCACATTGTTCACATTTCACATTTCATATTTCATTTCCATTTCATTCTCATTCTCATTTCATAATATATCCAGCATCTTTCAGTTGTTTTTGTGTTAGTCCCAGCATCTTTTAATTGTTTTTGTCTTAGTCCACATAGAAATGAGCTAGTCTACTACCCAATATCTTTCAACTGTTTTTGTGTTTGTCCCAACATATTTCAGCTGTTTTTGGTTCCATGGTTGCATTAACACTCACATGCAGCATATTTCATATAATGTTTTCATTTCAATTCATTTCCTGTATATCCTGCATCTCATACATATACCATACTTCCACACAAAATTCTATTTTACTCTTGCGACACTATTCAGCAGTAATATTCATATATATATATATATATATATATCCTATAAAATATGCCAACCAACATTTAACATTCATATACTAAAAATATACTTTTCATTTCTTACATAATTATTCTGAAAATATCTTTCACTTTCATCAGTTCATTTTCACACATACATATCTAATAAAACAGCCCTAGGCTCAGAAAACATAATTTAAACGGTTGACATTTTAAACCCATACAAATACATATACACATATTTATTCATAACATATTTCATTTTCCAGTTAATTCATAAAAATCTGATTTAATATATATTTCCCCTTACCTACTTTCTTGAACTACGCCAATAGGAATCCCCAGAAGATGTCTGTGACGCTCACCCAAACCCTAGTTCAAAAATCCTAGTATAATTAAATAAACCCCAAATAAACTACTATTTCTACATTTTCTCAACTTATAAACCTTAAATAAACCTTTTAAACCCCAAAACTGGGATTCCTAACCCTTACCTCAACTTAGGAGCGTTTTCCGAAAAACCCAATTTAGAAAACTGCTCTGCTAGATGTGTAGAAAATCTTCCCTAGAACACCATAGCGGTCTCCGATCGTTGATTTGAGCTGAATATAGGTCGGAAGAGGGCGTCTAGAGATAGAAACAAACAGAGGAAAATTTTTTTCCTTCACCAAGAAGCTTCCTTGGACCTTTTATACTCGATTTTGCCACATGGCCTCGTCGACGAGTCATAAAAGGGACCTCGCCGACTAGGAGATTCATTCGTTGACGAGTCTTAAAATCTGAAATTTGCCCATTCGAGATCTTCTCGTCGATGAGGAACTGAACTTTGTCGACGATTTTTAATTGAACACTCGTCGACGAGGACATGAAACTCGTTGATGAGGTCTACTGTTCCCATTTTACAAAATTTTCCCTTTTCTCCTTTATTCCTTATTTATCCATTCCAACTATTATTTTCCTAATTACTTAATCATTAAAAATTTTTGGGTCGTTACACTTACTGAGTAAGTTAACTTTCCTGATGAGTATCAGTTGTAGCCATACCTGGTTGCACAAGGTATCAGAGCAGAGGGGTGCTACTTGTATGGGCGGGTAATCACCCCAATCCTTGGGAAACTCTCGTTAATAAAATATGTTGCATGTGTGTGAGTAGGGAAAGAGAATAATTTCATAATTGTGGATTAATTTGTAAATGATGATTATATTTTGTACACAAACCTCATGATAGCCACACACTGGTATTAATCTATTCCGTCTTACTGAGATGTGTCTCACCCGATATGAATTTCATCTTTTTCAGGACCTCCGCGTGATCGAACTCAATAAGCTCGGGACTGGCGTAGCATTTTTGTGAGAGAGAGAGAGGGTATAGACTTTTGATGTATTTTTTTCTTTAGGCTTCATTTAAGTTTTCTGAGATGTATATATTTGTAAATACTGGATGTTGGAGATTACTATTTTGGGATGTATATATAGAACTCTGGTATGTTATAAGGGATGTTAGTTTATTTTTCCGCTGCGTAATTGATGTTATAGTATCAAATACAGGTAAATGGAACACATGGCACTCAGGCCCCACTTGACGGGTTTGGGGCATCACAAGATGGTATCAGAGCAATAGGTCTTAGGTTCTGCAGACTTAGGGATGATTAATACCAGAGTATAGGAACAGATCACAATGAAGATTGGAAATGGGTAGGTTAGGTGTTAAGAATTATAGGATTTTTTCTTGTAGCCTTGAGGCGGAAGTACGTCGACGACAATCTGTGATTTTTCTGAAGCAGTCAAAGGTTTTAGAAAAACCATGGCAAACCTTAGATGATTTCGTTTCTGAGTTGTGGGATTGGACCTTAAGTTGAGAATTTGGACATATATTGGATTTTAGTTTAATGATTGTGTTGAGTAGGTTATGATAATGGAATGCTTAACTCTTTTCTATCCTATTTTCAGAATGGATCCTAGGGGTAAGGATGTAGGTATTGGATAAAAAACTTATGAGTCGAAGGCATCTAGTGAGGAGGACTTTGATACTTCCATGATACTGAGGGGTATAGCCCGTCAGGTCAAGGCAGAAATGAGGAAGGATCTTAGATAGCAGAACTGCCCATCGGTAGACCAGGGTTGTAGCATCAAGGAGTTCATGAGATTGAACCCTTCGAGTGTTGTGGAAGGACCTGATCCAATGGCTGTAGAGAACTAGTTCAGGAAATTAAGGAGATAATGGAAGTACTCGGCTGCACAAATGAGCAGAAGGTATGTTACGTCGCGTTTAAGATGACAGGTGCTGCGAAACGTAGGACGCTTTCGATGAAACTACTAGAGGGATAGAGGTTAGTGAAAGTGGCACTGACTTGGGAACGATTCAAGGAGCTTTTCTTTGACAGGTATTTTCCCTTGTCTTTTAGGAAAGAAAAGGTTGAGGAGTTTACCAATCTGACCCAGGGAAATATTACTGTGGGGGAGTATGCAGCGAAATTTGTGGAGTTGTCTCGCTTCACACCATTTATGATCCCGAATGAGGTAAGAAAGGCCAGAATGTTCGAAAAAAGTTTGAGATGAAAGATCTATGAGCTTGTAGTGGGGTTCCAGGTCCCGAACTTCTCAGAATTGGTGGATAAGGCTTCGGTACTAGAGAATAGCTTACAGGGCAATACAGAGCTGTCAGAGCAGATAAAGAGACCTGCACCTCCCAATTTTCAAGCTGAGGCTAGTCAGGGAACGTGGAAGAGAGAAAGGGATACTGCGGGCCCGAGACAGGGGATGAGAGATCGAGGTTGTCCTTGTTATCAAGATGATTCATGTTGACCCTATGGGTCATACCCTGTTTTGATTATGACAAATACTCAGGTACTTAATGTCTGCCGAGTTGATGTGCAGATTTATCTTGGCAATATTATATGAAGGCACTCAGAGATCCGGAGGAAAATGAAGACCCTAAAGACCCTTACTATAATTTGTTTGTTGTAATTTCTATTTGGGTCTGTAATCTTAATTAAGAAAAGGTATGTAATAATCTGCATTTCATGCATGTAGAAACTACAAGCTCAAAGACCTTAGAACGACTCTAGGTCCCTATCTTCCTAAATTTAATCATCATATGAATAGGGTTTATATACAAAGAGATTGGAACATAAATGTTTGGTTGACCAAACTTTCACAGTATAATATCTCTCGGTCGACTGAACCAGTGTCAGGTCAACAATTTGACCACTGTCCAGTCGACCAAACTTGTCTAGTTCATTTTTACCCAGTCAACCAAACTCCCTAGAAGTCAACACTTTAACCATCTGGTCGACCGTGCCAAAATTGCATACCAACCACCTGGTCAACCGAGTTCCCACGTGTGAGAACTCAACTGTCCAGTCAATCGAACTATTTAATTCAAAAACTTCTGGTCGACCAAATTACGCAAAAAGGAAAAATTACCCTTGGACTTGTAAGTCTGGTCGACCAAACTTCAAGCAACTCAGTCAACCGAACTTACTTCGGTCGACCGGTGCTCTCGGGTTGGACATGATTTTTTACCGCATTTAACTTTTTTAAATAGGGTTAATTATTCCTAAATGTTTTAAAACAATCCTAATAATACCCTTAATGTTCCAAACGGTCATAATTCTTCTCATGTCTATATATACCCCTTCATTTGCAAAAATTAGATAGAGATTAACCAAAATAATTAGCCAAAATATTCTCTATCTCAAAATCTTATTTTTCCCAAAATACTTTCAAATAGTTATTCCCTTGATACATCTTGATATTGTGAGAGTTTATTGAGTGTTCTTGTGTTTATTAGATATTGCTAATACTCCCATTGTTCTTGTTTGATTGATTAATTTTAGGGGAGTTTAGTTAAGTTTATCCCACTAATTTGAATATTATAAATCTTGTGTTGGGATAAACTAGCAAGCTTAGGATATTTGCATTGTCATTGCAAGTGTCTCATAGCTTTGATTTTGTTGTGCAAAATATTTTCTACAAGCTAAAATATTTTTCAAACTACTTGCGTACTTATTTCATTGAAGGAAATATTTTGAGTTAGTTTGAATACTTGATTAACATCTTTGAAACCCTGATTTGCTATTGAGATTTTATTTAGCTTGTTTCAAAGATACAACTTATTTAGAACACTCGTATGCTTGACTGAGTATAATTATTATATTGAGTGTAGATTACACACATACACCACTGAGCTTACAGATCCTACATGTTTGGTGTGAATTGATTATTACCTGTGCATATTGGGTACATATCTGTTTTACATGAAAGTATAATCACCGTACCATTTTATTGTGAACTTACAGTTGTTTTTCTAGGCGTGGCCTGAGAGGGCGGTAATCTAGTCCGGTAGGGATTGTGTAGGTTGAGGTCAGCCCTGTGTTAATTGACCTCGTTGTAAAGGTTGAAGTCAGCCCTATGCTAATTGACCTGGTTGTTTAGGTGCCGCTCCACCTGTTAAGTGAGCTTATAGTGGTAATCCTTGTGCTTGTTAGTCAAGGCGGGGACGTAGGCAATTTGGTCGAACCCTGATAACATATCGCGTGTATTGTTTACTTTTTCGCACCTTACTTTTCTGTACGTGTATGTTTAATTTCTAAATTGCATAGAATGACCCTAGTCTGTGTTATACTGTTGTTAAAACCAGTAGACCTAGACGAAAAATTTTAAATACCCAATTCACCCCCCCCCCCCTCTCTTGGGGTTGCACCAAAGCCAACAATTCATCTTACCCTGTATGTTGTATATGTAATAGGAGGCATAGGGGTGACTGCCGAATTGGGGGTCCTAGCTGCTATAGGTGCGGTAAACCAGGGCATATTGCAAGGAATTTCCGTCAACTATTGCCCAATGCACCTGCACCGAGTAAGATCCGGGGAAACCAACACGTACCCTGAGGTGGAGGTGGTCCAGCACGTGTGTACACGATGATCCCAACCGAGGCAAATATTGCCAAGGGGACTGGTACGAGTTTATGTTTAAGATAATTATGGTTTTATTTAATTGTTGTTAATGCATAAATTTAGATGGGGATATATACTGGATTGTATAAGATATAGTGAGTTAGCAAATTGTAGAAATGTGAAAATGAACGAGTAGCAAAATTTCAAGCACGAAATTTTATAAGGAGGGGAGAATATGGAGACCCAAAAAATTTATTTATGGAAAATAAGAAAGAAATGAAAAGAGGGAAAATTTAAAAAAGAAAAGAAAAGAAAAGAAAACAATAGGCTTCGTCGACGAATCCCCTATTTTAGTCGATGAAGGTCCTTCTGTGGTTCGTCAATGAAGTCCGGGCATCGTCGACGAAGAGATCTCAAACGACAGAAATTTTAGGTTTAGGGTTCATCGACGAAGTCCTTCTTTCATCGACGAACGTTCTACTTCAACTCGTCGACGAAGACTTCATTTCATCAACAAGGTTGGCCGAGTCAACGGCTTATAAATAGAATTTCTCATTTCTTACTCATTAAGAAATCTTAATTTCTCTCTTTCTCTCTCTAAAAACGACGCTTCTCACCCTTTCTCTACGATTTCTCATCGTTCATCGCCTGATTAAACGATCGGAACTTACCACGAGGATCTGGGGGAAATTCTCTACAAGTCTAGCGGAGTGGATTCTTGAACGAGGTCTTTCCAAGCATCACCCTAAAGTTGAGGTAAGGGTAGAAATGAGCTATTTGTCTAATATATGATTATTTAAATGGGGTGTATCGGGCTTGGGTATGTTTAATAGTTGTTGATCTAGGGTTTGAGTTAATAAACTAGGGTTTTAAATCAAAATTCGGGTGAGCGCCACATGCATCATTTTGAGATCCCTGTAGGCGTAGTTCAGGAAACCATGTAAGGGGAGTAGATTAAGATAGTAGATTTGTAAATTTCTCTGGTTTAAATGGAAATTATTTGTTTATTTATATGATTATCCTATGAGTATTGAAAGCCAACTGTTTAAACTAAGATTTTTGAGCCTAGGGCTGTGTTATTTGTTATTATTTGCGAAAATGGAATGATTAAAGTAATGATGTGTATTTTCAGTTAAATAGAGGATGAACATGGGTTGGTGTATTATTTTTGATGATATAATTATGTGTATTATTTAAAATGTGTGGTATGAGTAAAATGAATATACAAAGTTAAGTTATGATATATGTATGACATGTTGGAAATAATGAAATGTATTGGGTTAATACTGCTTGTGAATTATTTAATCAGAGCAGAATGTGAATGTTAAATTGCAATGTATGATTTGAGAACTCTAATGTACCATAGTAGGCATAGTACTGTTGTGTGTGATTTCTGAAGTGCTAGTGCACCCACACGTCTTAAAGAGAGTATGGAGACAGGATGGTCGATTGGGCGAAGAAGGGTAGAGTCCCCTTGGAGTCTAGACCAGTATGGGAATAGCCAATCTGACTTACAGAGTGAATAGGTCGTTACTGATTTAACTCTGGTGGGTCGACCAGGGTCAAGTCCAGCCTATGGGTCGTACAACCCATCATAGGGGGAAGCATGACTGTGATTATCCATCTGGTAGTGAGTTATAAATGCATAATTGTTAATTTAAACAATGTATAACATGAGAACAACGTATGTGAAATTTATGCGAATACTGAGTATGTGAAGAAAGGAGATGAGAAATGTGAAATGAGTTTATGTGATGTGAAATACTGGGAAATATGGGAACTTAGATCTTGAAGGGATGAGTATTATAGAGATAACAGATACAAAGTAAAGTATAAATGTATTATATATTGTAATATTATATTTATTTGGGGCGAGGTAAACTCTCTGCCTAAGGGCTTGCTAAGAAAGGCGAGTGCCTAGATAGGTATCAGATGTAGCCATACCGGGTTGCATAACGTATTAGGGCAGAGGGAAGCTACTTGTATGGGCAGATAATCTTCCCTATTCTCGGGAACCTCCGCTGATGAATAATTGTGTGAATGCGTGTGAATATGAGAAAAACTATCCACCTGAGGGCTTACTGAGTAAGGTAAGTGCCCTGATGAGTATCAGTTGTAGCCATACCAAGTTGCATTAGGTATCAGAGCAGAGGGGTGCTACTTGTATGGGTGGGTAATCACCTCAATTCTTGGGAAACTCTCGTTAATAAAATATGCTGCGTGTGTGTGAGTAGGGACAGAGAATGATTTCATAATTGTGAATTAATTTGTAAATGATGATTATATTTTGTACACAAACCTCATGACAGCTACACATTAGTATTAATCTATTCCGTCTTACTGAGATATGTCTCAGTCGATATGAATTTCATCTTTTTCAAGACCTCCATGTGATCGAGCTCAGTGAGCTCGGGACTAGCATAGCATTTTAGATAGAGAGAGAGAGAGGGTATAGACTTTTGATGTATTTTTTTCTTTGGGTTTCATTTAAGTTTTCTTAGATGTATATATTTGTAAATACTAGATGTTGGAGATTACTATTTTGGGATGTATATATACAACTCAGCTATGTTATAAGGGATGTTAGTTTATTTTTCCGCTGCGTAACTAATGTTATAGTATCAAATATAGGTAAATGGAACACGTGGCACCCAGGCCTCACTTGGCGGGTTTGGGGAGTCCTAAGGTGGTATCAGAGCATTAGGTTTTAGGTTCTGCAAACTTAGGGATGATTAATACCAGAGTATAGGAACAGATGACAATGAGGATTGGAAATGGGTAGGTTAGGTGTTGAGAGTTATAGGATTTTGTCTTGTAGCCTCGAGGCGGAAGTACATCGACGGCTTTATGTGATTTTTCTGAAGCAGTCGAAGGTTTTAGAAAAACCATGGCAAACCTTAGATGATTTCGTTTATGAGTTGTGGGACTGGTCCTTAAGTTAAGAATTTGGACATATATTGGATTTAAGTTTAATGATTGTGTTGAGTAGGTTATGATAATGGAATGCTTAACTCTTTTCTGTCCTATTTTCAGGATGGATCCTAGGGGTAAGGATGTAGTTACTAGAGAAGGAACTGATAACTCGGAGGCAACTAGTGAGGAGGACTTTGATATTTAGACGATGCTGAGGGGAATAACCCATCAGGTCAGGGCAGAAATGAGGAAGGATCCTAGAGAGCAGAGCTGGCCATCGGTAGACCGGGGCTGTAGCATCAAAGAGTTCATGAGATTGAACTCTCCGAATTTTGCATGAGGACTTTATCTAGTGGCTGCAAAGAAATGCGTTCAGGAAATTGAGGAGATAATGGAAGTACTCGGCTGCATGGACGAGCAGAAGGTTTGTTACGCCACGTTTAAGATGACAGGTGATGCGAAACGTTGGTGGCTTTCGGTGAAGCTGCTAGAAGGATAGAGGTTACTGAAAGTGGCACTGTCCTGAGAACGATTCAATGAGCTATTCTTTGATATGTATTTTTCCTTGTCTACCAGAGAAGAAAAGGTAGAGGAGTTTACTAACCTGGCCTAGGGGAATATGACTTTTGGGGAATATGTAGTGAAATTTGTGGATCTATCTCGCTTCGCACCATTTATGATCCCGAATAGGCCATAATGTTCGAAAAATGCCTGAGACGAAAGATCTATGAGCTTGTGGTGGGGTTCCAGGTCCAAAACTTCTTGGACTTGGTGGATAAGGCCTCGGTACTGGAGAAGAGCTTGCAGGGTAGTACAGAACCATCAGAGCAGAGAAAGAGACCTACACCTCCCAGTTTTCAAGTTAAGACTAGTCAGGGATTGTGGAAGAGAGAAAGGGATATTATGGGCCCGAGGCAGGGAACGAGAGATCGGGGTTATCCTAGTTATAAGGATGATTCATCTTACCCTGTATGACGTAGATGTAATAGGAGGCATAGGAGTGACTGCTATAGGTGCGGTAAACCAAGGCATATTGCAAGGAATTGTCGTGAACTACTGCCCAATGCACCTGCACCGAATCAGATCCTGGGAAACCAACACGTACCCGAGGTGGAGGTGGTCCAGCATGTGTGCACACAATGATCTTGACCGAGGCAGATATTGCCGAGAGGGCAGGTACAAGTTTATGTTTAAGATAATGATGGTTTTATTTCATGGTAATTAATGCAAATACTTAGATGGTGATATATACTGGATTGTATAAGATAGTGAATTAACAAATTGTAGAAATGTGAAAATGAATGAGTAGCAAAATTTCAAGCACGAAATTTAATGAGGAGGGGAGAATGTAGAGACCTGAAAAATTTATTTATGGAAAATATTAAATGAATGAAAAAAGAGAAAAAAAAAAAAAAAAAAGGAAAACAATAGGCTTTGTCGACGAAGGTCCTTATATGGTTCGTCGACGAAGTTCAGGCGTCGTCGACGAAGAGATCCCGAAAAACAGAAATTTCAGATTTAGGGTTCATCGACGAAGTCCTTCTTGCGGCGACGAACGTTCTTCTTCAACTCGTCGATGAGGTTGGTGGAGTCAACGGCTTATAAAAATATTATCTTGTATAGTTTTTAAAAAATTGAAAAAATAAGTTGTTTTTTTTTTGTAATTATTTTAAAATATAAAAAGAACAAATTATTTTGGACATTAAAATATACTCTATATTATCTACCTTTTAAAACAAATTTTGAAAAACTAAAAAATAAGTTAAAACTCTACAAAAATCAAAAATTGACACAAAATTTTTTCCATAACCCACTTGAGAACATAATAAGATTGGAATTTTAAATTTGAATTTGTATGAATTTAAATAAAACATATTACAAAATTATATTAATCTCTTTTTAAAATTCATATAAATCTAACCCCAAATTTAAAAATCATTCTTCCAAATACTGCCACGTGTTTTTCTCTTTGTTTATTTCCTTGTAACCAAAAAAAAAACAACTATCCTAATTGGGACAATTTATTTGTCTCCTACTAATTTGCTTGCCACAAGTCATCTTCTGTGATGCTCCTACACAAGTAAAGCCAAACACACCCATGTGGCAAGTATTTAATGACTGCTACAACCGCCCATTGCCTGCCACGTCCACTCAAAACATGCCATGTCGGTGGCCTCATTTATTCTGTTGGTTTTGGCCTTTCGGGGAGCTAGAAGTTCAAGTTATTTTTTGACAGTCAGAAAATATTTTTCCAGTGCTCACCAAGAAAGCTCTTTCCCTTTTTCAAACTGTCCCCCTTCAAAGCCCTATTAAAACTTGAAAAATATTTAAGAATTATATAATTATATAAATTCACTTTTTCTTTTTCTTTTCTTGGATTACGCATCGGGGATCACATGTCCGTTTTACGATCCACGTGACTAATCCTGCCTCCCTTAAAGTTGATCACACAATTCCAAAAGAAGTGTAAATTCAGGAGTTCAGGGACGAAAACAAACCCGAGAGGAATTTGAACACCTGATTTCATGAAAAACACTCCCGCAGCCCCCCACTACTACCTGAACCACATCTTGAAGATATAAATTCACTTTTTCTTGTTTGGTGGCAAAAATGAATCAAAAAAAGCATAATATAAACCAACAAGCATCCATAGAAGGAGAAACAGAGAACATATAATAGTTCCAAAAAAGGATCAGCATGCACTAAAATGCGTCCGTTTAAGAATAGCTTTTCAAAATAGTTAGCACTAACCCACAGGAGCATTAAGTCAAAATCATGATTCATATTGAGCAGTACTGATAGAAAGAGAGTTTGACATCACCATTACACCATGTACATAGAAATACAAAAGCAGCAAATGCACCCACATTTCAGCAAAACCAACATTTTGTCATTTTGAAAGTGCAGAGAGGCAAGGAAGGCACACTACAAAGGAGTATACAAAATGCAAAGCATGCATTTCTCATCTGACCCGGCAAGCCGCAGCCGCACCTGGGGAACAACTGGGGTTGGGGGACCGGCAACCAGCACCGGTACCAATATTGTTGCCAAACCTGTGATGCACCCGGTAATCGGAAATTCCCCTCATGGCAAATGTGCCAGCCCCAGTGATGAGGGAAGATGATGACGATACTTCATCTGTGCCAGCACGGCTGCTCTGGAGAGGCTCTAAGGTCTCAACCACATCGCTCATTAAGGGTCTTGCTTTGGGGTTCTGGCTCAGGCAATAGTATGCCAAGCTGCAGGCTTTCTGCGCTGCCCTCACCGAGTACTGGCTCTCTAATCTGGGGTCTATTATTTGCAGCAATTTCCTCTTGTCATTCAACTTTGGTCGTGCCCAATCCACCAAGCTCTGCTCCTTACTGGGTCTCGTCTTGTCAACTGACCTCCTTCCAGTCAACAGCTCCAGAAGAACAACCCCAA